>NC_036867.1:23221680-23294655 GCF_002910315.2 Salvelinus sp. IW2-2015 | reverse complement strand
CAGGCATCTAACTCTTTTAAGGGGGGGGGGGGGGTAGAAGGATTACTTTATCCTACCTAGGTATTCCTTAAAGAGTGGGGTTTCAGGTGTTCTCCGGAAGGTGGTGATTGACTCCGCTTGACATGGCGTCGTGAGGAGTTTGTTCCACATTGGGGTGCCAGAGCAGCGAACAGTTTTTTGACTGGGCTGAGCGGGAACTGTACTTCCTCAAGAGGTAAGGAGGCGAGCAGGCCAGAGGGATGAACGCAGTGCCCTTGTCCATTACATGAAATCCAAATAAAAATCAATTTAAATTACAGGTTGTAATGAAACAAAATAGGAAAAACGCCAAGGGGGTGAATACTTTTGCAAGGTACTGTATATGGCAGACCAATCCAAACTCTCGGCATGTATATATCCGTCTCAATTTGAGAGAAAAAAGTAGCAGTGCAAGGTTTTACACAGTCAATTGAGACAAATATTTTTATTATACTGTATAAAGAACTGTATAAATTATACATTTGTGACATTATTTTATATATATATATATATATATATATATATATATTACAGGTGTATATATATATAATATAAGCTCTGGTCAAAAGTAGTGCAATATATAGGGAATAGAGTGCCATTTTCCACTCAAATCCTCAATCCACTCAAATCCTCCCAAATGGCACCTTATTCCCTATATAGTGTACTGTTTTTGACAGGAGCCTGCCAAAGGTAGTGTACTACATAGGGAATAAGATGCCATTTTGAACGCAGGCAAATATACGTTTTTTTTTGTGATACCTAGCACTATGTAGTTTGTACAATACCTTCTATAGGAATTCAAATCTGGTGTGTCTAGAATGTGGCGGAGGTTATCAATACAATTTAGTTATCTAGATATCTAATAACATTGGATACATCCAATACACCCACATATTCCTCATTCAACAGTTCAATCTTACTATTTCCAATTAAGATACTGTTCCCAGTTAATTCACAACCAGTGGTGCACGGATGAAAAACAAGATTAAGAAGAAGCGATGTGAGTGACTCACCTAACAGATAATTGTAACCAGATCATAATATTAATTCAATAAAATGGAAAAATAGGAATCTTTTGATATAAATGGACTGTAGTCTAGATGCCATGATAACAGTTGTTGTGATTGATTACATGTGATGTAGAGCAATTAAAATAAATAAAAATTTGCATTTTAATAACATTATCATCAGTTAAATGAATTCATTAGACTTGATTAGTTTGGTTTCAGTATGACAAGTGCGGTTCAATAGAGCGTAGTGAAACTAATGGAGGTGGAAGAGAGCTTCAGCACTGAGAGAGGAGAGAGGAGAGAGGAGAGAGGAGAGAGGAGAGAGGAGAGACTGTCTGTCTGTCTGTCTGTCTGTCTGTCTGTCTGTCTGTCTGTCTGTCTGTCTGTCTGTCTGTCTGTCTGTCTGTCTGTCTGTCTGTCTGTCTGTCTGTCTGTCTGTCTGTCTGTCTGTCTGTCTGTCTGTCTGTCTGTCTGCAAACTAACCTAAATGGAAGTGTCAAAAAGTTTCCTTTATACACACATAAACACAAATGACAGCTGGGATTTGGGTCAGTTTAGCCATGAGCAAAGACTAACCTCTTGAGAACAGAAACATACATAGTTCAAATAGATAAAACCAGTGGGAAAATAAAGATGGATAACTCTAAAGGCCAATTAAATACACTTTTCTGAAGAGAAAACTAATTTGCAGACTTTTCCATAGAGGACCTAATGCACCTGCAGTGTTTTCTTACAGTACCTCTATTATTCCCCCTTAGCACATGCACACACTGCACACACACACTGTTATACAATACCACTTGGGTTAAGGCAAAAAATAATAAAACTATGAGAGTGTACATATTTAATTAAGGTACCTCCCCAAGTGCCTGAGCTTAGGTAATTAATTACGTCAAAAGGAGGCACATACTAATTCTCCATACTGATTACCATCCATTAATTAATAGTTTACATGAGGAGATAAAATGACTGGAGCCTCAGATTAACATTGAAGGCGTCTTACATCTACTCAGGCAATGCCCTGGACAGCTGAAAATGCCTTACATTTACTCTGGCAATGCCCTGGACAGTTGAAAATGTCAGTTTTATCCCAGGGAACTGAATAGACGTTTCTCTGACCGGCTAAAGGGGAGGTGTAGGTTTATCTTATTGCACCGCTGAATTTATCTGCCTCTCAAATGGCACACTATTCACTATATAGTGCACTTAATTTGAGCAGGGCTCAATGTACTATATAGGGAATAAGGTGCCATTTGGGATGCATACAGCGTATACTTCCTGGATTAGTTTGATTCAACATGTTTAATCAATTCTTATAAACTGGGTGGTTCGAGCCCTGAATGCTGATTGGCTGACAGCCGTGGTATATCAGACTGTATACCACGGGTATGACAAAACATGTATTTTTATTGCTCTAATTATATTGATAACCAGTTTATAATAGCATTAAGGTACGTCTGGGTTTTGTGGTATATGGCCAATATACTACGGCTAAGGGCTGTATCCAGGCACTTCGTGTTGAGTCGTGCATAAGAACAGCCCTTAGCCGTGGAATATTGGCCATATACCACACACCCTCGTGCATTGCTGCTTAAATAATTAATGGCTTCATCAGTCCTCCCACTATCATCTTTACCTCAAATAATGAAAACAAAAGTGGGTTATCAATGTTGACAAATGTTGCAGGTATGAATTTATGCTCCTAATGTACACTTTGTGCCCAAAACATTGTCATGCTCTTTCCATGATCGACTGACTAGGTGAATCAAGGTGAAAGTTATGATCCCTTCTTCTTCTTATTCAAGTTTATATTGTCGGATCGCAACCAACTGACAGGTGCATACACTGCCACCTACGTCACTGGAGTGCGAGGCCGGTCATAACCTATCTATATCACTATATTCTCTTAACTAACCCTGAATTTCTAATAAAATAATTCCCTACAAACCTCACTACTCCCATCACCCCCACCCAAAATAACACTCCCCATTCCCGTCCAACCTCTCTGACCTTGTCAAACAACCTCTCCCTTTTTACATCATACATTTCACAAAATAATAATACATGTTCAACTGTTTCTTCTACCAGACAGCCATTACACATTCCAGTACCATGTTTCCCTATCAATTTCATAGAGGAATTCAATCCCATATGCTCTAATCTCATGCTACACAACATCACTTCCTCCCTTCTGTTCCCATTACATGACACTATCTCCCAATTTCCTTGTACTATAAACACGTCTGCCCTTACTACATTCATCCCATTGTCTCTGCCAGCATATCTAACCCATTTTTCCAAATCAACTGCACCTGTATATCCACAATTACATTTTTCCCTGCTCTTTTTGCTGTTACTGTAAACTATATAATTCCCAGAAACACCTGTATGAGCCAAAATGTAACAGAACTGAATTTCAATACAATTTATTTGTAAGCTCAAAAATAGCATATTTAGTTTTAACCAAATTATGATCCCTTATTGATGTCACCTGTTAAAGAGGGAGGAGACAGGTTAAAGAAGGATTTTTAAGCCTTGTCTGTGTGCCATTCAGAGGGTGAATGGGCAAGATAAAAGATTTAAGTGCCTTTGAACGGGGAATGGTAGTAGATGCCAGGCACACCGGTTTCAATGTGTCAAGAAATGCATTGCTGCTGGGTTTTTCCTCGCTCAAAAGGACATCCGGCCAGCTTGACACAGCTGTGGGAAGCCTTGGAGTCAACATGGGCCATTATCCTCGAAGAACGCTTTCCTTTTAGAGTCCATGCCCGGACGACTTGAGGCTGTTCTGAGTGCAAAAGTGGCCGCAACTCAATATTAGGAAGGTATTCTTAATGTTCTGTACAGTCAGTGTATGATCTGCTGTTCAACCCCATTCATCAATTTTATATCTATAGAAAGTGTTAACCCTTTAGTTTTTCATTACTGTTTATGTTTTCATGGAAGATAATGGTGACAACTGTATGCATGTGGGTATTTTTTTTCTTACACTAGGCCTATGTGTACAGTTAATACCATTGTTAGTGTTTGAACGTGTGTCACATAATTACATATAGAACTAGTGATTTATAGGATCTCTGTGGTGTGTGAACTTCTGTACACGTCTTTATGAGGATATGCGACAATATGCTATGTCTGTCTGTAGGTCTCTGCACATGGATGGCTGGTTGCATGTCTACAGGCAAGTGAACATATCAGTATTGTGAGTTGGTGAAGCACTGATGTGTGTGTGTGTGTCCCCGCCTGTGTGGGTGAATATCTGATGTCTGATCGACACTGACCGTCTATGCAGACAGAATCTGATCCCAATGGCCCTGGTCAAAAGTAGTGCACTAAATAGGGGAATAGGGTGCCATCTGGGACACAACAGAGCTTCCTCTGAAATGTTCATTTTCACAGGTGGAAGCACAGGGCTGGGAATACCTTTTATCTAAATCAATAAACAGCTTAACCAAGTATTTCACAATGCATTCCTGTGGGACACACCGCTACACGGTATGAAAATCTGCCATGCAAAGAGATGAGATTAAAAATTATATAATAATAATTAATCCCTGCTTCAGTATAAGCGAACTAACCTTTATTGGCATACAGTGGAGAAATCCAGAATTATTTGTGTGGTCATTTATATCATTATGGCTGTTCAGGTGGTGCGGCAGAGCAAAATAAATGGATTCAACACTGTGGGGAAATTGAATGGTTATATTCAGTAAAATGTTTTGGATGGGCAGGAAATGTAGAACTACCACAGTATATTATCCCGTTCTCTCTACAAGGACAGGCTTTCTGCTATCAATGGATGAATTGTGCAAATGAGAGATTTCTTCTCATCAATAAATAATGTGCATTATCACCTATGTGCTGTGTATCAACTTGATCCAGTGTGTAATGACAGTAGGTTTCAAACCAGAGACCAAGGCGGCATACCAAATGGCACCCTATTTCCTATAAAGTAAACTACTTTTGACCAGGGACCAAATGTACTATACTAAACCAGTGTACTATACGGATCATTCTACAGAAGTGGTGAAAAATGCGGGTTGAAAAAAAATCCTAATTTGTATCCTATTTATCCCAAACTTTCAGCACACAAGTATTCCAACATATGTCAGGTAGACATACAGTACATACTACTCACACACTTTGTTTGTATTGCATATTTGAAATATTTACCTGAATTCCTTACCACCCCACTAAAGTTGCAACCGTATCTTACYGCAAAAAAAGAGCTTCTGGATATCAGGACAGAGATCACTCACCTCGGATTAGACAAAGATTTTTTCTACAACAAGGACGATGCACAAGACATTCTCCAAACACCCCACAGGGCCGACATCCCCGTTATTTGCAAGAGGAAGCGACGCAGGTACAGAGGACAAAGAGCCGGATGCCTGGTCAGGACCCGGAGAGGGCGACTGGGAAAGCTGCCGTTACAGTCAATACTACTCGCCAACGTGCAATCATTGGACAATAAATTAGACTAGGTACGATCACGAATATCCTACCAACGGGACATAAAAAACTGTAATATCCTATGTTTCACGGAATTGTGGCTGAATGACGACATGGATATTCAGCTAGCGGGATATACAATGCACCGGCAAGATAGAGGGGGGAGGGGGGGTCTGTGCATATTTGTAAACAACAGCTGGTGCACAAAATCTAAGGAAGTCTCTAGATTATGCTTGCATGAAGTAGAGTATATTGTGATAAATTGCAGGCCACACCACTTGCCTAGACAGTTTTCAGCTATGCTTTTCGTGGCTGTTTATTTACCACCACAGACAGATGCTGGCACTAAGACCGCACTCAGTCAGCTGTATAAGGAAATAAGCAAACAGGAAACCGCTCACCCAGAGTCGGCGCTCCTAGTGGCCGGAGACTTTAATGCAGGGAAACTTAAATCAGTTCTACCAAATTTCCATCAACATGTTAAATGTGCAACCAGAGGAGAAAAAATTCTAGATCACCTGTGCTCCACAGACAGAGACGCATACAAAGCTCTCCCTCGCCCTCCATTTGGTAAATCCGACCACAACTCTATCCTCCTGATTCCTGCTAACAAGCAAAAATTAAAGCAGGAAGCACCAGTGACTCGGTCTATAAAAAAGTGGTCAGATGAAGCAGATGTTAAACTACAGAATTGTTTTGCTATCACAGACTGGAACATAATCCGGGGTTCTTCTGATGGCATTGAGGAGTGCACCACATCAGTCACTGGCTTTATCAATAAGTGCATCGAGGACGTCGTCCCCACAGTGACTGTACGTACATACCCCAACCAGAAACCATGGATTACAGGCAACATTCGCACTGAGCTAAAGGATAGAGCTGCCGCTTTCAAGGTGTGGGAATCTAACCCGGAAGCTTACAAGAAATCCTGATATGCCCTGCGACGAACCATCAAACAGGCAAAGCGTCAATACAGGGCTAAGATTGAATCATACTACACCGGCTCCGACGCTCGTCTTATGTGGAAGGGCTTGCAAACCATTACAGACTACAAAGGGAAGCACAGCCACGAGCTACCCAGCGACACAAGCCTACCAGACAAGCTAAATCACTTCTATGCTCGCTTCGAGGCAAGCATCACTGAGGCATGCATGAGAGCATCAGCTGTTCCGGATGACTGTGTGATCACGCTCTCCATAGCCGACAAGAGTAAGACCTTTAAACAGGTCAACATACACAAGCCTACGTGGCCAGATGGATAACCAGGACATGTGCTCCGGGCATGTTCTGACCAACTGGCAGGTGTCTTCACTGACATTTTCAACATGTCCCTGATTAAGTCTGTAATATCAACATGTTTCAAGCAGACCACCATAGTCCCTGTGCACAAGAACACAAAGGCAACCTTCCTAAATGACTACAGACCCGTAGCACTCACGTCCGTAGCCGTGAAGTGCTTTGAAAGGTTGGTAATGGCTCACATCAACACCATTATCCCAGAAACCCTAGACCCACTCCAATTTGCATACTTCCCAAACAGACCCACAGAGGATGCAATCTCTATTGCACAACCCCGCAGCCCTTTCCTACCTGGACAAAAGGAACACTTATGTGAGAATGCTATTCATTAACTACAGCTCAGCGTTCATTACCATAGTACCTTCAAAGCTCATCATTAAGCTAAGAATCCTGGGACTAAACACATTCCTCTGCAACTGGATCCTGGACTTCCTGACGGGCCGCCCCCAGGTGGTGAGGGTAGGTAGCAACACATCTGCCACACTGATCCTCAACACTGGAGCTCCACAGGCGTGGTGCTCAGTCCCCTCCTGTACTCCCTGTTCACCCACGACTGCATGGCCAGGCACGACTCCAACACCATTATTAAGTTTGCAGACGACATAACAGTGGTAGGCCTGATCACCGACAACGAGACAGCCTGGCCGGGTGGTGCCAGAATAACAACCTATCCCTCAACGTAACCAAGACTAAGAAGATGATTGTGGACTACAGGAAAAGGAGGACCGAGCACGCACCCATTCTCATCGACCGGGCTGTAGTGGAGCAGATTGAGAGCTTCAAGTTTCTTTGTGTCCACATCAACAACAAACTAGAATGYTCCAAACACACCAAGACTGTCGTGAAGAGGGCATGACAAAGCCTATTCCCCCTCAGGAAACTAAAAAGATTTGGCATGGGTCCTGAGATCCTCAAAAGGTTCTACAGCTGCAAAATCGAGAGCATCCTGACTGGTTGCATCACTGCCTGGTTCGGCAATTGCTTGTCCTCTGACCGCAAGGCACTACAGAGGGTAGTGTGTACGGCCCAGTACATCACTGGGGCTAAACTGCCTGCCATCCAGAACCTCTACACCAGGCGGTATCAGAGGAAGGCCATACAAATTGTCGAAGACCCCAGCCACCCCAGTCATAGACTGTTCTCTCTACTACCGCATGGCAAGAGGTACCGGAGTGGCAAGTCTAGGACATAAAGGCTTCTCAACGGTTTTTACCCCCAAGCCATAAGATTCCTGAACAGGTAATCAAATGGCTACCCGTACTATTTGCATTGTGTGCCCCCCCCAACCCCTCTTTTACGCTACTGCTACTCTCTGTTCATCATATATGCATAGTCACTTTAACCATATCTACATGTACATACTACCTCAATCAGCCTGACTAACCGGTGTCTGTATGTAGCCTCGCTACTTTTATAGCCTCGCTACTGTATATGGCCTGTCTTTTTACTGTTGTTTTATTTATTTTCCTACCTATTGTTTACCTAAAACCTTTTTTTGCACTATTGGTTAGAGCCTGTAAGTAAGCATTTCACTGTAAGGTCTACACCTGTTGTATTCGGCGCACGTGACAAATAAACTTTGATTTAATTTGTCACTATTGAAACATAGTTATATTTACAGATGAAAATTTCTGGGATTTTGGTGGTCTTCCTAAACCAGGATTCAGAGAAGGCTAGGACATCCGGGTTGGCAGTCTCTATGGGTTCAATTCAATTCTTGGGCCGACTCTCTTCTCTGTATACATCAATGATGTCGCTATTGCTGCTGGTGATTCTCTGATCCACCTCTACGCAGACAACACCATTCTGTATACTTCTGGCCCTTCTTTGGACACTGTGTTAACCCTCCAGACGAGATTCAATGCCATACAACTCTCCATCCGTGGCCTCCAACTGCTCTTAAATGCAAGTAAAACTAAATGCATGCTCTTCAACCGATCGCTGCACGCACCTGCCCGCCAGTCCAGGATCACTACTCTGGACGGTTCTGACTTGACTTAGAATATGTGGACAACTACAAATACCTAGATGTCTGGTTAGACTGTAAACTCTCCTTCCAGACTCACATTAAGCATATCCAATTCAAAATGAAATCTAGAGTCGGCTTCCTATTTCGCAACAAAGCATCCTTCACTCATGCTGCCAAACATACCCTCGTAAAACTGACTATCCTACCGATTCTCGACTTTGGCGATGTCATTTACAAAATAGCCTCCAACACTCTACTCAACAAATTTAATGCAGTCTATGACAGTGCCATCCGTTTTTGTCACCAAAGCCCCATATACTACCCACCACTGCGACCTGTATGCTCTCGTTGGCTGGCCCTCTCTTCATACTCGTTGCCAAACCCACTGGCTACAGGTCATCTATAAGTCTTTGCTAGGTAAAGCCCCGCCTTATCTCAGCTCACTGGTCACCATAGCAGCACCCACCCGTAGCACGCGCTCCAGCAGGTATATTCTACTGGTCACCCCCAAAGCCAATTCCTCCTTTGGCCGCCTTTCCTTCCAGTTCTCTGCTGCCAATGACTGGAACGAACTGCAAAAATCACTGAAGCTGGAGACTCATATCTCCCTCAGTAAATTTAAGCACCAGCTGTCAGAGCAGCTCACAGATCATTGTACCTGTACATAGACCATCCAACTACCTCATCCCCATACTGTATTATTGATCTATTTTGCTCCTTTGCACCCCAGTATCTCTACTTGCACATTCCTCTTCTGCACATCTATCACTCCAGTGTTTAATTGCCATATTGTAATTTCTTCTCCATTATGGCCTATTTATTGACTTACCTCCCTTATCTTACCTCATTTGCACATACTGTATATAGACTTTTTCTACTGTATTATTGACTGTAAGTTTGTTTATTCCATGTGTAACTCTGTGTTGTTGTATGTGTCGAACTGCTTTGCTTTATCTTGGCCAGGTCGCAGTTGTAAATGAGAACTTGTTCTCTGTCTGTCTGTACTGGGTCTGAAGTTCAAATGTATGCAGATGATACAGTGATATATGTGCATGCAAAGAGCAAACAACAAGCTGCACAATAACTCACTACTGTAATGGTCCAGGTTACAAAGTGGCTCACATTTGCATCTCAATGGGAAAAAAACTGTTTGCATGTTCTTCACAAAGAGGGCAACAGATGCTACTGAGCCAGATGTCTATGTGCCAGGGGAGAAGCTCCAGGTGGTATCTGATTTTAAGTACCTTTGCATCATACTTCTTTCCAACCTCTATTTTAAAAAGCATGTGAAAAAGGTAATTCAGATAACCAAAATTCAACCTAGCTAATTTCCGATTTATACGAAATTGTTTGACTACAGAAGTAGCAAAACTGTACTTCAACTCTATGATACTCCCCCACTTAACATACTGCTTGACTAGTTGGGCCCAAGCTTGCTGTACAACATTAAAACCTATTCAGTCTGTCTACAAACGGGTTCTCAAAGTGCTTGATAGGAAGCCCAATAGCCATCATCACTGTTACATCCTCAGAAAGCATGAGCTCCTGAGTGGGGAAAATCTTGTACAATACACTGACGCATGTCTTGAATTCAAGATCCTAAATGGRCTAGCTCCCCCTCCACTCAGTATTTTTGTTAAACAGAAAACCCAAACATATGGCAGCAGATCCACAAGGTCTACCATGAGAGGTGACTGTATAGTTCCCTTAAGGAAAAGCACCTTTAGTAAATCCGCTTTCTCTGAGAGCTTCCCATGTCTGGAATACACTGCCATCAGACACACAACTGCACCACATATCACACTTCACAAAATGCATGGAGACATGGCTAAAGGTCAATCAGATTTGTGAACATAATCCCTAGCTGTGTATTGCCGCTTTCCATGTTGTCTGTAGCTTGTGAGGTGTGGAAACACTTTGTTGCTTTTATGAATTTTGTCTTGCTGCTTTTTGTTCTATGTTGCTCTGTCTGTATGCTACGTCTGGCTTGTCCTATGTTGCTCTGTCTGTATGCTATGTCTTGCCCTATGTTGCTCTGCGTGTGCTCACTGCTCAATGATTGTCTATATTGTAATTGTTTTTAATAACATGCCCAGGGACTGCGGTTGAAAATTAGCCGGCTGGCTAAAACCGGCACTTTTACTGAAACGTTGATTAATGTGCACTGTCCCTGTAAAAATAAAATAAACTCAACTAGCCTACCTGGTTAAATAAAGGTGAATAAAAAATAAATTAAAAAGTGTGACACCGAGAGAATGAAAAACAGCGTCTATCTCAAGGCATCAGACTGTTAAATAGCCATCACTAGGTGGCTTTCACCCGATTACGTATCCCTGCACCTTAGAGGCTGCTGCCCTATATACAGTTGAAGTCGGAAGTTTACATACACCTTAGCCAAATACATTTAAACTCAGTTTTTCACAAATCCTGACATTTAATCCTAGAAAAAATTCCCTGTCTTAGGTCAGTTAGTATCACCACTGTATTTAAAGAAGTGAAATGTCAGAATAATAGTAGGGAGAATGAGTCATTTCAGCTTTTTATTCTCACATCACATTCCCAGTGGGTCAGAAGTTTACATACACTCAATTATGTCAAGTATTTGGTGGCATTGCCTTTAAATTGTTTAACTTGGGTCAAACGTTTCGGGTAGCCTTCCACAACCTTCCCACAATAAGTTGGGTGAATTTTGGCCCATTCCTCCTGACAGAGCTGGTGTAACTGAGTCAGGTTTGTAGGCCTCCTTGCTTGCACACACTTTTTCTTAGGATTGAGGTCAGAGCTTTGTGATGGCCACTCTGTCACGTTCGTCGTAGTGAGGAGACCAAGCTCAGCGTGATGTGAATACATATTTTTAATAGAAGACGACTGAACACGAAGAACACTAAACAAATTAACAAATAACAAAACGAACGTGAACGCTATAAACAATGAGTGCAGACATGCAACATCACATAGACAATAACCCACCAAACCAAAATGGAAAATGGCAACCTAAATAGTATCCCCAATTAGAGACAACGATAAACAGCTGTCTCTATTGGGAACCGATCCAGGCCACCATGACCTACATTACCTAGACAAACCAAAACCCCATAGATATACAAAAAAACCGACAAGACAAAACAACCCCATACCATCCCTCGTCACACCCTGACCTAACCATAAAAGAAAGATAACAAAGATAACTAAGGTCAGGGCGGACAGTACCCCCCCCCCCAAAGGTGCGGACTCCGGCCTCAAAAACCTGACACTAAAGGGAGGGTCGGGTGGGCCTTCTTACGGCGGCGGCTCGGGTGCGGGACGTGGACCCCGCTCCACCTCAGTCTTGGCCCACTTAAGTGGCACCTTCGTGGCACACTCTGGCAGCTCCGGACAGGAGGGCGCTCTGGCAGCTCCGGCCAGGAGGGCACTTGGCAGCTCGAGGAGGGCGACTCTGGCAGCTCCGGACAGGAGGGCGACTCTGGCAGCTCCGGACGGGAGGGCGACTCTGGCAGCTCCGACAGGAGGCGTCTGCAGCTCCGGACAGGAGGGCGACTCTGGCAGCTCCGGACAGGAGGGCGACTCTGGCAGCTCGGACAGGAGGCGACTCTGGCAGCTCGCGGACAGGAGGGCGACTCTGGCAGCTCCCGGACGGAGGGCGAATCTGGCAGCCTCGGACAGGAGGCGATCTGGCGTCCGGACAGGAGGGCGACTCTGGCAGCTCCGGACAGGAGGGCGACTCTGGCAGCTCCGGACAGGAGGGCGACTCTGGCAGCTCCGGACAGGAGGCGACTCTGGCAGCTCCGGACAGGAGGGCGACTCTGGCAGCTCCGGACAGGGGGCGACTCTGGCAGCTCGGACAGGAGGGCGACTCTGGCAGCTCCGGACAGGAGGGCCGACTTGGCAGCTCTTCGGACAAGGAGGGACTCTGGAGCTCGGCCAGGAGGGCGACTCTGGCAGCTCTTGATTGACGGGCGGCTCTGGACTGCCGCGGCGCACTCTAGGCCTGGTGCGTGGTGCCGGAACTGGTGGTACTGGGCTGAGAACATGCACCTCAGGGCGAGTGGGGCGAGGAGGAACAGGGCATACTGAACCCTGGAGGCGCACTGTAGGCCTGGTGCGTGGTGCCGGAACTGGTGGTACCGGGCTGGGGACACGCACCTCAGGGCGAGTGCGGGGAGGAGGATCAGGATACACGGGACCGTGGAGACGCACTGGAGTTCTAGAGTGTATAGCTGACACAACCCGCTCTGGCTGGATGTTTATTTTCGCCCTGCATTGCTGGCACAGGACGTACTGGGCTGTGCAGACTCACCGCAGACACAGAACACAAACCGGCGCAGGATATCCTGGTCCAAGGAGATACACTTGAGACCAGGATCGCTGAGCCGGCACCCTCCTTCCTGGCTGGATGCTCATTCTAGCCCGGCCAATGCGAGGAGCTGGAATAGAGTGCACCGGGCTAGAATAGCGCACTGGAGACACCGTGCGCATCTCTGCATAACACAGTGCCTGACCAGTTACACGCTCCCCACGGTAAGCACGAGGAGTTGGCCCAGGTCTCCTATCTGACTCAGCCAATCTTCTCGTGTACCCCCCAAAAAAAATCTTGGGGCTGCCTCTCGGGCTTCCYTGCTAGCCGCGTACCTTTATATCGTCGCCGGTCTTCCATTCTCCTGTATCCCTCCTCGCACTGTTCCATTGAATCCCAGGCGGGCTCTGGCACTCTCCCTGGATCGATCGACCACTTCTCTATTTTCTCCCAGTTTGTTACCCACTCATCCTTCGCCCGGGTCCATTTTTCCACCAAGTGCTGTTCCTCCCATTCACGCTGCTTGGTCCTTGTTTGGTGGGTTATTCTGTCACGTTCGTCGTAGTGAGGAGACCAAAGCGCAGCGTGATGTGAATACATATTTTTAATAGAAGACGACTGAACACGAAGACCACTAAACAAACTAACAAAATAACAAAACGAACGTGAACGCTATAAACAATGAGTGCAGACATGCAACATCACATAGACAATAACCCACCAAACCAAAATGGAAAATGGCAACCTAAATAGGATCCCCAATTAGAGGCAACGATAAACAGCTGTCTTTAATTGGGAACCAATCCAGGCCACCATAGACCTACATTACCTAGACAAAACAAAACCCCATAGATATACAAAAACCCCTAGACAAGACTAAAACACCCATACCACCCTCGTCACACCCTGACCTAACCAAATAAAGAAAGAAAAGAAAGATAACTAAGGTCAGGGCGTGACACACTCCAATACCTTGACTTTGTTCTCCTTAATTTTTATATTATTTATTTTCATTTAACCTTTATTTAACCAGGAAGGGCTCATTGAGATTTAAAATCTCTTTTTCAAGAGCGTCCTGGCCAAGATAGGCAGCACCAAGTCATTACAAAAATTACAGACAAACAACATGAAAAACTACAAGTAATCTAGTAAAAACCATAGAATTCACAAGAGTATAACAAAAATCAAAAACAGCAAATTAAAAACATTGACAGGTCAGGGAATCAGTCTCAAGATCATTCATCGGTGATTTAAAAATACCAATCGGGACAAGTTCTTCCAGTTTAAAAGTATTTTGTAAGGCGTTCCAAGACAATGGCGCAGAGTACATAACAGCCCTTTACCAAATTCAGTTCTGACATTTGGAACAGTTAGCAGGATAAAGTTCAGCGAACGAAGAGAGTACCCACCACATTTCTGAACAATAAAAATGCCCAAATAAAAAGGTAGTAAACCCAAAATGGCTTTATAAATAAAAGTATACCAGTGACTGAGCCTACGAGTGACTAGAGAAGGCCAGCCAACGCTGGTATACAAAGTGCAGTGGTGCGTAAGGGTTTTGCAGTTTAAAATAAATCTGCCATGGTAAAGGGTGTCAATTGATCTCAAACACTGAGCGGAAGCATTCATATATAAGATATCCCCATAGTCTAGTAAAGGCATAAATGTAGCTGATACTAGCCTCCTTCTGGCTTCAAAAGAAAAACAGGCCTTATTCCTAAAATAAAATCCCAATTTCAGCTTCAATTTTTTTGTAAGTTGTTGAATATGCAATTTAAAAGAGAGGCTGTCATCAATTAAAATTATAAGATATTTATATGAATTTACAACCTCAATCTCCTTGCCCTGACATGTAGTAATAGGTGAAAGGTTCAGAGGTCTATTTCTTGCTTTAGAAAACACCATTAGTTTAGTTTTGTCAGTATTGAGGCTAAGCTTCAATTGACACAAGGTATGTTGAACAGTATAAAAAGCAGTTTGCAAGTTCTGGAAAGCTTTTGTAAGAGACGAGGCACAACCGTAAATAACAGTATCATCAGCATAAAAATGAAGTTGCGCATTTAGGAAATTTTTGMCGAAATCATTTATATAAATAGTGAATAAGAGAAGACCGAGTACAGAGCCTTGGGGCACACCATTAAAGACAGACAATTTAACAGACATAAGCCCATCAAATTGAGTGCACTGAGTTCTATCAGACAGATAGTTAGGAAACCATGCAACTGCATGCTCTGAAAGACCTACACTCGAAAAAATCTCTGCCTTAGTATAGCATGATCAACTGTATCAAAAGAGAGAGATCAATAAAAAGTGAGACACAGTGCTGTTTTTTGTCAAGGGCTTCAGTGATATCATTTAAAACCTTCATGGCTGCTTTAATTGTGCTATGCTTCTTCCTGAAGCCCGATTGGTACATTGATAAAATAGAGTTAGTAAATAAAAACTCTTTTAGCTGTTCACTCACAAGGGTTTCAAGTATTTTCACCAGGGGTGACAGCTTTGAGATTGGCTTATAATTATTTAAAAGAGTTGGATCTCCCCCTTTTCAAAGTGGTAGGACAAATGCTGATTTCCAGATTTTCAGAATTTCATTATATTCCACAGTTAGATTGAACAGATATGTAAGTGGTTCAGCTATGAAATCAGCTGCCAGATTTAAAAAGCAGGGATCCAAAAGATCAGGACCTGCAGGCTTTCTCTGATCTAAGGATTTCAGGGATTTATGTACCACCTGCACTGAGAATGGCAAAAAGCTAAAAGTTTGACCAGCTCTCACTGGTTCATCCACACAGGGTTGTACAGAGACAGAGGACACTGGTTCATACACACAGGGTTGTACAGAGACAGAGGACACTGGTTCATCCACACAGGCTTGTACAGAGACAGAGGACACTGAATCAAACAACCTACCAGATGATACAAAGTGCTCATTGAAACAATTCAGCATTTCAGTTTTGTCACATAAAGCAACAGAGTCCTTCAAAACACATGACGGTAATTCATTAACATTACTGTTACCAGACATAGACTTAATAGCCTTCCAAAACTTTCTAGGGTCATTCAGGTTATCAGTGGTAACAGACATAAAATATTCAGACTTGGCCTTCCTGAGAAGAAAATAACACTTGTTTCGTAACTGCCTAAAAATTTGCCAATCAGCATCAGAACATGATTTCCTTGCTTTAGCCCAGGCTAGATTACGGTCGTGAATAATACAAGACAGCTCAGAAGAAAACCATGGATTATCCCGCCCTTTAACTCTGAACCTGCGGAATGGGGCATGTTTGTTTACTATTTGGAAAAAAACATKATGAAAGAAATTCCAGGCAGTTTCCACATCAGGGATAAGCTCAATCTTGTTCCAGTCAAAATAAAACAAATCATGAAAGAAAGCCTGCTCATTAAAACACTTCAAATTTCTCTTATGAATAAAACGTGTTCCAATAATGTTCTGTTCCAATAAAACTTAAGCCATTTTGCCACAACTTTTGAACTTTGCTTGGGGTCATYGTCCATTTGGAAGACCCATTTGCGACCAAGCTTTAACTTCCTGACTGATGTCTTGAGATGTTGCTTCAATATATCCACATAATTTGCTGAGCAGCCGTTCAGGTTATGCCGATATTGGACTTGTTTAACTGTGGATATAGATACTTTTGTACCTGTTTCTTCCAGCATCTTCACAAGGTCCTTTGCTGTTGTTCTGGGATTGATTTGCACTTTTCGCACCAAAGTACGTTCATCTCTAAGAGACAGAACGCYTCTCCTTCCTGATTGGTATGACTGCTGCGTGGTCCCATGGTGTTTAAACTTGCGTACTATTGTTTGTACAGATGAACGTAGTACCTTCAGGCGTTTGGAAATTGCTCCCAAGAATGAACCAGACTTGTGGAGGTCCATATTGGCTAATTTCTTTTGATTTTCCCATGATGTCAAGCAAAGAGGCACTGAGTTTGAAGGTAGGCCTTGAAATACACCCACAGGTACACCTCCAATTTACTCAAATTATGTCAATTAGCCTATCAGAAGCTTCTAAAGCCATGACATCATTTTCTGGAATTTTCCAATCTGTGTAAATGCACAGTCAACTTAGTGTATGTAAACTTGTGACCCACTGGAATTGTGATACAGTGAATTTATCTGTCTGTAAACAATTGTTGAAAAATTACTTGTGTCATGGACAAAGGAGATGTCCTAACCAACTTGCCAAAACTATAGTTTGATAACAAGACATTTTTGGAGTGGATGAAAAATTTGTTTTAATGACTCCAACCTTATGTGTATGTAAACTTCCGACTTCAGCTGTACTGTATATACGTCCAATGTCTTGGCTAAATGACTCAATCATGGCATTGTCTCTAACGTCATGTCTAGGGCGATCCTACTTGAAGGTGGGTATTGAAGACACTCTCTAAAATTGCTGAATGACAAAGCTTACATTGGGGACACTACAGGGTTGACCTAGCGAACTATGGAGAAGAGGCTGGGGATGCTGTGGATGGACCCCTGATGGGGTTTCAGGATCTATTGCCAACATTCTGAAAATAGTGATTGCTTCCGTTCTATTGGTGATCCTAGCATAAGACCTCATTAGGTCTTCCATTGTACGTGTGAGCCTGTGTACATAGTGGGTGCACACGCCAAGGGCAATAAGACCAAAGATCATGGGAACTGTCTGGATACTGTCCTGCACCATCCAAGAATGGGTTACAGTCCAATCTTTTGGCTTGTAGTCAGTCGGGTCAACTAAAAGTGTCTCATCTAGTATGCTAAGATCTACAGTCATTGATTCCTCGTACTGGATTTTGTTTTGAATGGTTTGTGGTAACTCAAGGGAATGTTTGGCAAAAGCGTCAGGCATTTCAATATCTGTGTCTATCCTGTTGTCGGGAAGTTGGTATAGAGCTAGGTCGTCTATGTGGATAATCGCCCCCTCTGGTATCTTCACAAAAATAGTCTGGTTGGGGAGGTTCAGTTGGATGGTTGAGCATTGGCGTTCGTAAGTCATGGTGGTGGACGCAAACAGAATGTTAACCAACCATCGATTCCCTACCACCTCCACTTGTGTGGTGGTAACCCCATCTCTTGCTGTTATTTTGGCTCTACAGCGTTCTTCGCTGGTGATAGGCTTAAGTCCACACAGGCGCTCAGTGTTATCCCTTATGAATGGTTTGCTAGGACAAAGCTTGTGGACACCTTTGGTTAGAGTACACATTAACAGGTTAGGGGTGAGATAGAAATCTGGATTGTGTTCCTGATAACTTCACTAGGGTAGGGGGCAGCATTGGGAATTTTGGATGAAAAGCGTGCCCAAATTAAACTGCCTGCTACTCAGGCATAAAAGATAGAATATGCATATTATTAGTAGATTTCGATAGAAAACACTCTGAAGTTTCTAAAACTGTTTGAATGATGTCTGTGAGTATAACAGAACTCAAATGGCAGGCAAAAACCTGAGAAAAAATCCAACCAGGAAGTGGGAAATCTGAGGTTTGTAGTTTTTCTTTTTGGCCTATCGAATACACAGTGTCTATGGGGTCAAATTTCACTTCCCAAGGCTTCCACTAGATGTCAACAGTCTTTAGAACCTTGTTTGATGCTTCTACTGTGAAGTGGGGGCAAATGAGAGGGGAATGAGTCAGAGGTCTGCCAGAGAGCCACAAGCTCAGTCTCGCGCGTTCACGTGAGAACGAGCTCTGTTCCATTGCAATTCTACAGACAAAGGAATTCTCCGGTTGGAACATTAATGAAGATTTATGTTAAAAACATCCTAAAGATTGATTCTATACTTCGTTTGACATGTTTCTACGGACTGTAATATAACTTTTTGGACTTTTCGTCTGTACTTTCCGCTGGACTTGCATGCGCGTCGTGAGTTTAGATTGTGTACTGAACGCGCGAACAAAGGAATTTGGACATAAGTGATGGACATTATCGAACAAAACAAACATTTATTGTGGAACTGGGATTCCTGGGAGTGCATTCTGATGAAGATCATCAAAGGTAAGGGAATATTTATAATGCTATTTCTGACTTCTGTTGACTCCAACATGGCGGATATCTGTTTGGCTTGATTTGTCGTCTGAGCGCCGTACTCATATTATTGCATGGTTTGCTTTTTCGGTAAAGCTTTTTTGAAATCTGACACAGCGGTTGCATTAAGGAGAAGTATATATTTAATTCCATGTATAATAGTTGTATCTTTTATCAATGTTTATTATGAGTATTTCTGTAAATTGATGTGGCTCTCTGCAAAATCACCAGATCTTTTGGAACTACTGAACGTAACGCGCCAATGTAAACTGAGATTTTTGTATATAAATATGAACTTTATCGAACAAAACATACATGTATTGTGTAACATGAAGTCATATGAGTGTCATCTGATGAAGATCATCAAAGGTTAGTGATTCATTTTATCTCTATTTCTGGTTTTTGTGACTCCTCTCTTTGTCTGGAAAAAGGGCTGGTTTTCTGTGACTTGGCTCTGACCTAACATAATCGTTTGGTGTGCTTTCGTCGTAAAGCCTATTTGAAATCGGACACTGTGGCTGGATTTACAAGAAGTTTATCTTTAAAATGGTGTAAAATACTTGTATGCTTGAGGAATTTTAATTATGAGATTTCTGTTGTTTTGAATTTGGCGCACTGCACTTTCACTGGCTGTTGGTTAGGTGGGACGCTACCGTCCCACATATCCCAGAGGAGTTAAACAGCTTGGGAAGTTCCAGAAAATGATGTCATGGCTTTAGTGGTGTACCTTTGGAGGTGTACCTGTGGATGTATTTCAAGGCCAAACTTCAAACTCAGTGCCTCTTTGCTTGACATCCTTGGAAAATCAAAAGAAATCAGCCAAGACCTCAGAAAATAAATTATAGACCTCCACAAGTCTGGTTCATCCTTGGGAGCAATTTCCAAATGCCTGTAGCTACCACGTTCATCTGTACAGTTCAAACAATAGTACGCAAGTATAAACATCATGGGACCACGCAGTCGTCATACTGCTCAGCAAGGAGATGCGTTCTGTCTCCTAGAGATGAACGTACTTTGGTGCGAAGAGTGCAAATCAATCCCAGAACAACAGCAAAGGACCTTGTGAAGATGCTGGAGGAAACAGGTACAAAAGTATCTATATCCACAGTAAAACGAGTCCTGTATCGACATAACCTGAAAGGCCGCTCAGCAAGAAAGAAACCACTGCTCCAAAACCGCCATAAAAAAAGCCAGACTACGGTTTGAAACTGCACATGGGGACAAAGGTCATACTTTTTGGACAAATGTCCTCTGGTCTGATGAAACAAAAATTGAACTGTTTGGCCATAATGACTATTGTTATGTTTGGAGGAAAAATGGGGAGGCTTGCAAGCCGAAGAACATCATCCCAATCGTGAAGCACGGGGGTGGCAGCATCATGTTGTGGCGGGGCTTTGCTACAGGAGGGTCTGGTGCTCTTCACAAAATAGGAATGAAAAGTATGTGGATATATTGAAGCAACATCTCAAGACATCAGTCAGGAAGTTAAAGCTCGGTCGCAAATGGGTCTTCCAAATGGACAATAACCCCAAGCATACTTCCAAAGTTGTGGCAAAATGGCTTAAGGACGACAAAGTCAAGGTATTGGATTGGCTATCACAAAGCCTTGACCTCAATCTTATAGAAAATGTGTTGGCAGAACTGAAAAAGCGTGTGCGAGCAAGGAGGCCTACAAACCTGACTCAATTACACCAGCTCTGTCACGAGGAACGGGGCAAAATTCACCCAAATTATTGTGGGAAGCTTGTGGAAGGCTACCCGAAACGTTTGACACAGGTTAAACAATTTAAAGGCAATGCTACCAAATAATAATTGAGAGTGTGTAAACTTCTGACCAACTGGGAATGTGATGAAAGAATTAAAAGCTGAAATCAATAATTCTCTCTACTATTATTCTGATATTTCACATTCTTAAAATAAAGTGGTGATCCTAACTGACCTAATACAGGGAATTCCTACTAGGATTAAATGTCAGGAATTGTGAAAAACTGAGTTTAAATGTATTTGGCTAAGGTGTCTGTAATCTTCCGACTTCAACTGTATCTACAATGCAAAATCCATGTGTATGTGTGTGTATAATGCGAATGTTATGGGTGTGTGTGCATGTATCTGTGCCAATGTTTGTGTTACTTCACAGTCCCCGCTGTTCCATAAGGAGTATTTTTACCTGCTTTTTAAATCTGATTCTACTGCTTGCATCAGTTACCTGATGTGGAATAGAGTTCAGTGTAGTGATGGCTTTATGTAGTACTGTGCGCCTCCCATAGTCTGTTCTGGACTTAGGGACTGTGAAGAGACCTCTGGTTGCATGTCTTGTGGGGTATGCATGGGTGTCTGAGCTGTGTGCTAGTTCTTTAAACAGACAGCTCGGTACCTTCAGCTTGTCAACACTTCTTACAAAAATAAGTAATGAGGAACATCAAATATCAGTTGATATGCTGTAATATATAATGAAATATTTACTATTAGCAATTGCTGAGTATATTTTCAATACAATTTAATGAAAGACTGTATTGCTGTTTTGCAATAAATTTACTGCAGCATAATGTAAATTATGGTGGATTGTGAAGAACTATTGTGGGAGGAGAAATAATAGCTGGCTCATTAACATATTTTAAGACGTGTTTTGTAAGTGGCTATATTTGTGCACCTGTTAGTGAAAGTGCTGTACCAAATTAAGTGATGTGGTAGTAGTTCTCTAACAATTAAATGTATATATGGAACATATCAAAGTGGTAGTGGATTTTAAACCTCAATGTTTGTTTACCCATGTCCATTTGATCTGTTTTCCTCTATAATCACAGCCAGTTTGGAAGCCTTTGTATAGGCCTCTAGAAATGCAAGTGATATAAAACATCTAGTATTCATTGATGTGAGTGCAAAGCCAACATGCTTGCTCTAATACCTTGTGGTGATGGAAAACCAAGGCTTTCTGAAGGCTTGAGCTGTCACGCCCTGACCTTATAGAGCTTTTATGTCTCTATTTTGGTTTGGTCAAGGTGTGATTTGGGTGGGGATTCTATGTTAATTTTTCTATGTTTTGTATTTCTTTGTTTTGGTCGGGTGTGGTTCTCAATCAGGGACAGCTGTCTATCGTTGTCTCTGATTGGGAACCATACTTAGGTAGCCTTTTCTCACCTGTGTTTTGTGGGTAGTTATTTTCTGTTTCGTGTTTCTGCACCTGACAGAACTGTTCGTTGTCGTTTTGCTCTTTGTTATTTTGTTCAAGTGTTTTTTGAGAATAAATCATGAACACTTACCACGCTGCGCTTTGGTGCACTTCTTCATGCAACGATGACCGTGACATGAGCGCATTCACCAAATTGTGCCGAATACTGTTCATTACTTCATTATCTGTTCACAATGCACGTCGCTGAGATCTGCTGGTCTGCAATAAATAACTGTGTGTGTTCATGAGAGTTTTTTTTCTTCATTGTTTTTATCAAAATTCCGTGGCGCAGTGGTAAATTGTTGGCTTTATTAGCCTATAAGCAGTTGGAATACCAGGTTCACATCTTTAAAAAAAATCTATGGCATTATTTAAGATGCTTAAAACCTATTAGGGATAGGTGTTCCGCTAGCGTCCCACCTGGCCAACATCCAGTGAAATTGCAGAGCGCCAAATTCAAACAACAGAAATCTCATAATAAAAATTCCTAAAACATACAAGTGTTATACATCGGCTTAAAGATAAACTTCTTGTTAATCCAACCACAGTGTCAGATTTCAAAAAGGGACTTTACAGTGAAAGCATACCATGCGATTATCTGAGGACAACGCTAGCTAACAAAACTTACATACAGTTACCAGCAAGTGATGAGTCCACAAAAGTCAGAAATAGCTATAAATGAATCACTTACCTTTGATGACTTTCATATGGTTGCACTCACAAGACTCCATGTTGCACAATACATGTTAGTTTTGTTCGATAAAGTCCTCTTTATGTCCAAAAACCTAGGTTTTGTTAGCGGTGTTTTGTTCAGTATCCACTGTCTCAAACAACATCTGGTGAAATTGCAGAGCGTGAAACTCAACAAAACAGAAATTCTCATAATAAACTACACTGCTCAAAAAATAAAGGGAACACTAAAATAACACATCCTAGATCTGAATGAATGAAATATTCTTATTAAATACTTTTTCTTTACATAGTTGAATGTGCTGACAACAAATCACACAAAAATGATCAATGGAAATCAAATTTATCAACCCATGGGGTCTGGATTTGGAGTCACTCAAAATTAAGTGGAACCACACTACAGGCTGATCCAACTTGATGTAATGTCCTTAAAACAAGTCAAAATGAGGCTCAGTAGTGTGTGTGGCCTCCATGTGCCTGTATGACCTCCCTACAACGCCTGAGCATGCTCCTGATGGAGGTGGCGGATGGTCTCCTGAGGGATCTCCTCCCAGACCTGGACTAAAGCATCCGCCAACTCCTGGACGTCTGTGGTGCAACGTGGCGTTGGGGATGGAGCGAGACATGATGTCCAGATGTGCTCAATTGGATTCAGTCTGGGGAACGGGCGGGCCAGTCCATAGCATCAATGCCTTCCTCTTGCAGGAACTGCTGACACACAATGAGGTCTAGCATTGTCTTGCATTAGGAGGAACCCAGGGCCAACCGCACCAGCATATGGTCTCACAGGGGTCTGATGATCTCATCTCGGTACCTAATGGCAGTCAGGCTACCTCTGGCGAGCACATGGAGGGCTGTGCGGCCCAAGAAATGCCACCAAAACCAACCATGACTGACCACGCCAAACCGGTCATGTTGGAGGATGTTGCAGGCAGCAGAACGTTCTCCACGGCGTCTCCAGACTCTGTCACGTCTGTCACATGTGCTCATGTGCTCAGTGTGAACCTGCTTTCATCTTGAAGAGCACAGGCGCCAGTGGCGAATTTGCCAATCTGGTGTTCTCTGGCAAATGCCAAACGTCTGCACGGTGTTGGGCTGTAAGCACAACCCCCACCTGTGGACGTCGGGCCTCATCACCCTCATGGAGTCTGTTTCTGACCGTTTGAGCAGACACATGCACATTTGTGGCCTGCTGGAGGTCATTTTGCAGGGCACTGGCAGTGCTCCTCCTTGCACAAAGGCGGAGGTAGTGGTCCTGCTGCTGGGATGTTGTCCTCCTACGGCCTCCTCCACGTTCCTGATGTACTGGCCTGTCTCCTGGTAGCGCCTCCATGCTCGGACACTACGCTGACAGACTCAGCAAACCTTCTTGCCACAGCTCGCATTGATGTGCCATCCTGGATGAGCTGCACTACCTGAGCCACTTGTGTGGGTTGTAGATCCGTCTCATGCTACCACTAGAGTGAAAGCACCGCCAGCATTCAAAAGTGACCAAAACATCAGCAGGAAGCATAGGAACTGAGAAGTGGTCTGTGGTCACCACCTGCAGAACCACTCCTTTATTGGGGGTGTCATTGATAATTGCCTATAATTTCCACCTGTTGTCTATTCCATTTGCATAACAGCATGTGAAATTTATTGTCAATCAGTGTTGCTTCCTAAGTGGACAGTTTGATTTCACAGAAGTGTGATTGACTTGGAGTTACATTGTGTTGTTTAAGTGTTCCCTTTATTTTTTTGAGCAGTGTACATAAAATATACAAGTGTTATACATCAGCTTAAAGATAATCTTCTTGTTAATCCAAACTCTGTGTCAGATTTCAAAAAGGCTTTACGGCGAAAGCATACCATGCGATTATCTGAGGACAGCGCCCAGCTAACAAAACATGACATACAGTTACCAGCCAAGTAGAGAAGTCACAAAAGTCAGAAATAGCGATAAAATGAATCACTTACCTTTGATGATCTTCATATGGTTGCACTCATAAGACTCCATGTTACACAATAAATGTTTGTTTTGTTCAATTAAGTCCCTCTTTATGTCCAAAAAACTCAGATTTGTTGGTGTGTTTTGTTCAGTAATCCAGTCACAGCAGGCAGACGAAAAATACAAAAAGTACCATAAAAGTTCGTAGAAACATGTCAAACGATGTTTATAATCAATCCTCAGGTTGTTTTTGTCATAAATAATCGATAATATTTCAACCAGACAATATCTCCGTCAATAGAAAAGGAAAAACAAGAAAGGCGCGCTCCTGGTCACGCGCAGAAAACATCTCTGGAAATTTCCACTGTTCCCTCATTTTTCAGAGTAAAAGCCTGAAACAATGCCTAAAGACTGGGCACATGTAGTGGAAGCCATAGGAATCGCGAAGTCTTTGTATGGTGGATAAGCTTTCAATGGAAAAACAGCCATTTCAAAGTAATATCATTTCCTGGATGGATTTTCCTCAGGTTTTCGACCTGCCATATCAGTTCTGTTATACTCACAGACATTATCTTAACCGTTTTGGAAACTTTTGTCAAGTATCTCCCCAAGGAGAAGTGGATGTGGAGTCAGGCGCAGGAGAGAGCAAATTTGAAAAGGGCGTTTTATTACACAAGTCCAAAGAACTCAGAAGGTATGGCGAGATTAAAATACCGGCCTCGAGGACGAGGCGCAGGGCGATCTGGATGGAGGCGGTGGAACTCACCCAGCAGAGATGGTTCCAAGATGTCCCCCACCGACACCCGGCACCTCTCCTCCACGAGGTACTGCAGGCCCCCCACCCGACGTCTACAGTCCAGGATGGAACGTACAGTGTACGCCGGACCCCCCTCGATGTCCAGGGGGGGCGGAGGGACCTCCCGCACCTCAACGTCCTGCAGTGGGCCAACTACCACCGGCCTGAGGAGAGACACATGAAACGAGGGGTTAATACTATAGTAAGTACCTGCCCATTACTCTCGGGGTGGAAACCAGAGGTCAGGCTGATCGAGACCACCAAACGCTCCATGAACGCCTTCCAAACCCGGGAAGTGAACTGGCGACCCCGATCAGAAACTATGTCTTCAGGCACCCAGTAGTGCCGGAAGACGTGCGTAAACAGGGCCTCCGCAGTCTGTAGGGCCGTAGGGAGACCGGGCAAAGGGAGGAGACGACAGGACTATCAACAATGACCAGGATCGTGGTGTTCCCCTGTGACGGAGGAAGATCGGTAAGGAAGCCCACAGACAGGTGTGACCAAGGCCACTATGGAATGGGGACTTGTGGACTTGTGTAATAAAACAGGCTGTAACTTCCCTCTAGGCAGGTGTCTAGGAGCCTTACACTGGGTGCACACCAAACAGGAGGAAACATAAACCCTCATGTCCTTAGCCAAGGTGGGCCACCAGTACTTCCCCATAAGAGCCCGCACCGTCCTATCGATCCCCGGATGACCAGAGGAGGGTAGCGTGTGGGCCCACCTGATCAATCTATTACGAACACCAAGTGGGACGTACCTCCGACCAGCTGGACACTGTGGTGGAGGAGGTTCTAACCGGGACGCCCGCTCGATGTCCTCGTCCACCTCCTATACCACCGGTGCCACCAGACAAGAGGCCGGAAGTATGGGGGTGGGATCGATGGACCGCTCCTCGGTATCATAGAGACGGGACAGTGCGTCGGCCTTAGCGTTACGGGAACCTGGTCTATAATAGATGGTGAAACGAAATCTGGTGAAAAACATCGCCCACCTTGCCTGACGAGGATTCAGTCTCCTCGCCGCCCAGATGTACTCCAGATTACGGTGGTCAGTCCAGATGAGAAAAGAGTGTTTTGCCCCCTCAAGCCAATGTCTCCACACCTTCAGAGCCTTTACCACAGCCAACAACTCCCGGTCCCCCACATCATACTTTCGCTCCGCCGGACTGAGCTTCCTCGAAAAGAAAGCACAGGTGCGAAGCTTTGGGGACGCGCCCGAGCGCTGTGATATCACGGCTCCAACACCAGCCTCGGACGCATTCACCTCCACTATGAATGGCAAAGAGGGGTCCGGATGCACCAATACGGGAGCATCGGTAAATAACGCCTTCAGACGACCAAAAGCTCTGTCCGCCACCGCCGACCACCGTAAACGCATCGGCCCCCCCCCCTTCAGCAGTGAGGTAATGGGAGCAGCCACCTGCCCAAAACCCCGGATAAACCTCCGTTAGTAATTGGCAAACCCTAAAAACCGCTGCACCTCATTTACCGTGGTCGGAGTCGGCCACGCAATGCGGTCACACTCCATCACCACCCCAGAAGTGGAAATGCGATACCCCAGGAAAGAGACGGCTTGTTTGGAGAACACACATTTCTCGGCCTTGACGTACAGGTCATGCTCCAACAGTCGCCCAAGTACCTTGCGCACCAGAGACACATGCGCGTGTGGAGTAATAGATCAGTATGTCATCGATGTAAACCACCACACCATGCCCGTGCAGGTCCCTGAGAATCTCGTCTACAAAGGATTGGAAAACGACTGGACGAGGTACTCATAATGGGCAGATGTGGTACTAAACGCGGTCTTCCACTCATCTCCCTCCCGGATTCGCACCAAGTTATACACGCTCCTGAGATCCAGTTTTGTGAAGAAGCGTGCTCCGTGGACTGACTCCACCGCCGTGCCGATGAGAAGTAGCGGGTAATTGAACCCCACTGTGATGGAATTTAGACCTCTATAGTCAATGCACGGACGCAGACCTCCCTCCTTCTTCTTCACAAAAAATAAACTCAAGGAGGCAGGTGACGTGGAGGGCCAAATGTACCCCTGTCCCAGAGATTCGGTGACATATGTCTCCATAGCCACCATCTCCACCTGTGACAGGGGATACACGTGACTCCTGGTTAGTGCGGCGTTCACCTGGAGGTTTATCGCACAATCCCCTCGTCGATGAGGTGGTGATTGGGTCGCCCTCTTTTTACAGAAGGCGATTACCAAATCGGTATATTTCGGGGGGAATGCGCACGGTGGAGACTTGGTCTGGACTCTCCGTCGTCGCACCGATGAAAACTCCCACACACTACCTGAGCACTCCTCTGACCACCCCTTAAGAGCCCCTCTTTCCACGAAATTACAGGATTGTGATAAGCCAACCAGGGAATCCCCAGCACCACTGGAAACGCAGGAGAATCAATGAGGAAGAGACTAATCCGCTCCTCATGACCCCCCTGCGTCACCATGTCCAGTGGAACCATGGCCTCCCTGATCAACCCTGACCCTAACGATCGACTATCTAGGGCGTGCATGGGGAGGGGTTGGTCCATCTGAACCAAGGGAATCCCAAACTTAAGCGCGAACCCGCGGTCCATAAAACTCCCCGCTGCGCCTGAGTCAACTAGAGCCTTATGCTGGGAATGATGGGAAAACTCAGGAAAGGAAATCAACACATACATATGACCAACAGGGGGCTCTGGGTGAGCTGGGTGCTGGCTCACCTGAGGTGTTCGAGCAGTGCTCTGCCTGCCCTCTCGACTCCCAGACGAGCTCCTCCAGCACTGGTCAGCAGTGTGTCCTCTCCGACCACAACTGGTGCAGGAGGAGGCTCCTCCTCTGGTCGCCCTAGCTGCAGCACCCCCTAGATCCATGGGTGTCGGAGCAGGAGGGCTGGGGGGTGGAACGAACAGGACCCGATCTGGACGCCCGCGAGCAGCCAGCAAGTTTTCCAGCTTGATGGACATGTCGATTAGTTGGTCCAGAGTGAGGGTGGTGTCTCTACAGGCTAGCTCTCTGCGGACGTCCTCCCGCAGGCTACACCTATAATGGTCCATCAGGGCCCTGTCATTCCACCCCGTGCCGGCGGCCAGGGTCCGGAACTCCAGCGCGAAATCCTGTGTGCTCCTCGTCTCCTGCCTTAGATGAAACAGCTGTTCACCCGCCTCTCTTCCCTCCGGTGGGTGATCGAACTCTGGGTAATGGGCCCTTGCCGAGTCTGGACCCTCCCAGACCGCATTGGCCAACTCCAGGGCTTTACCCGAAAGGCAGGAGACGAGGACATTGACACTTTACTCTCCCGAGGGAGTCGGGTGATCGGTCGACAGGTAAAGCTCCAGCTGGAGCAGGAACCCCTTGCACCCGGCAGCTGTCCCATCGTACTCCGAGCGCAAGCCGAATCCCGCTGGGGCCGGACGCCGCCGGAGAAGGTGGTGGTGCAGGCTGGAGAGTGGCCGAAGACAGGGTAGGGAGGCCGCTCCTCTCCCATCTCTCCATCACCTGATCCATGGCCGTCCCCAAACAGTGTAGCACAGCTGAATGCTGGAGAACACGCTCCTCCATGGACGGGGAGAGCGCGTCCGCTCCTGCTAACTCCATATTTATCGGTGCGGGATTCTGTCAAGTATCTCCCCAAGGAGAAGTGGGTGTGGAGTCAGGCGCAGGAGAGAGCAAATTTGAAAAGACCGTTTTATTACACAAGTCCAAAGAACAGGAACAGGACTATCACAGTAGCCTCAAAACAACCGGACACCGTCCAGAAAAAACACCTGTTTCAACAGCACACAAGAAAACGCGACCCAAACAAAATGACAGCTAACATAACAATCCCGCACAAAACCCAGAGGGTATGGCGAGATTAAAATACCCCCCTAATTACCCTAAATCGAACACAGGTGAAACACAAGACAGATAACCAAATGAAAAGGAAAAAGGATCGGTGGCAGCTAGTAGACCGGCGATGACGAACGCCGAGCGCCGCCCGAACAGGGAGAGGAGCCACCCTCGGTAGAAGTCGTGACAACTTTAGAGTTTTGTTTTAAATAAAATTAAAAAATGTTACTTCAGTGCAGAAAGTGTGGTTTCACATAAAACACATTTCTAAGAACCGTGTGTCTTCAATAGGAGTCAACATAATACCCTCACGTCCTTGAAAATTCCATAGTACCCTACTCTACCTGCTAAGCTACCTGTCAGGTGAAACATTTTGTCCAAAATCTTAAGTATATTTTTTTAAGTGCGATGTCCAGTAGAGGCCAGTGTTTGAAAGCAGCTTAGAATCAAAGAAAGCACCGCGACCATGGAGGAATCAGTGGGATCTCGCTTTTTGTAACACACGGTTTGAAAAAGCATGTGATCAAATGAAGCTTTGGACGTCATTGATGACGTACTTCTGATAAAGTGATACACGCATCGGCACACTGCTTTGAAGTTAGCTGCTTAGCAATTTCGACACAGACCTCGGAGTTCCAGTATCAAAAGTAACAATACCAATTCAATGTAATTACAGTAAAATACTGTAGAAAAAAATGTGTCTTACAGTTTAATAGTCACGTTTACTGTATTTTACTGCTCTGGCATCAAGTTACCGTGAATATCTCAGCATTGTATTGGCCCTATCCAGAGATAGTGTACAATGCCTTCAGAAAGTATTCATACCCCTTGACTTATTACACAACTTGTTGTGTTACTGCCTGAATTCAAAGCGGATTACACTGTTTTTCCCCCCTCACCCATCCACACACAATACCCCATAATGACAAAGTGAAAACATGTTATACATTTTAATACAGAACTATCTCATTTACATAAGTATTCAGACCCCTGAGTTTTTACTTGTTAGAATCACCTTTGGCAGCGATTACACTTGTGAGTATTTCTGGGTAAGACTCTTAAGAGCTTTGCATATCTGGATTGTACAATATTTGCCCATTATTCTTAAAAAAAATGTTTTTGCTCTCAAATTGATTTTCGAAGATTGCTAGACAACCCTTTGCAGGTATTGCCATAGATTTTCAAGCAGATTAAAGTCAACATTGTAACTCAGCCACTCAGCAACATTCACTATCTCCTTGGTAAGCAAATCCAGTGTAGACTTGGCCTTTTGTTTAGGGTTAATGTCCTGCTGAAAGGTGAATTCATCTCCCACTTTCTGGTGGAAATTAGACTGAAGCAGGTTTTCATCTGAGATTTTGCCTGTACTTAGCTCCATTCCGTTTCTTTTTTATCCTGAAAAACTCACCAGTCCTTAAAGGGGAATTTCACCCTGGGGGAATCTGGGCTTGTTTTCATCATGTCTGAGGCATTTCTGGGACAGTTAGATGTGTTTCACACATAATTGCCTAGGAGGAAGGCAGGTCAGGGCTTCAAGAGCTGAACGATATACCCTATGATGGCTTCCGGTGGTTTGATGGGAGGGACAAGATCTAAAAATACATATAGTCCTGCTTTGTGGCATTTCACGGAGGCTCTGTGTTATACTGCTTGCACTATACGTTTTTGTGGGTGTAAATATGGTTGTCCTTGTTTGTTGGAGCCATTAGAAATCTATGACAAAAAATGGAAGAGGTTTTACAATCTGAGATCTTTTGTATCTCGATTGTATAACCTCTTCTCTTTTTAGTCGTAGATATGGCTAGCTACTAAACAGCAAGCTACAATGTTACAACCAGCCACCTAAAGCTAGGTTTACCAGCAAATGTTAGCACAATATCTACCTACCTAGGCTCATTTGTATGGTCTGGTCACTGTGCAAAGGTTGAGGGTTATGCCATAATTCTTTCTATTAGGCTAGATATTGTTGTAAATGTAATTTCTGTGCCTGTGCACATGTATGCATGTTTAACTGGTCTACCCTAATGTTGAGTTTATGCTGGCACGGTTCAACTGTTGTTCAAACTGTACAATAGAGTATAACGGTACCGTGTGGTGCCTGGGCTTCATCCTGGTGTGGATTCTAGATACAGAAACATAATTCCTTTGCCTGTGTGTGTCATTGTAGCACAACTGAACTATCGCAGGATTAGACACAGCTATACAAGTATTCCCTGAATTTATTGTATGTTTCTTTGGATTGGCAATTTTATCATGACCACCTCTCCAATCATCTGCTGATCACCAGTTCTCTTGGCTACAGATTGTTACACCAGATAATGTGATTTATCCAAATATTTTTGGTACCCATTACCCATTTTGGTACCCACCCGTTACAGGATAGGTACTGTTTGGGGTAGCACAAAGCATTTTCAACTAACCTTAGCGATGCCGTCTTCGTACTTGATTCAGGGAAACAGGAGTCTCATAAAATGTCTGTGTCAAGTTGCAGGGGATCAGTTTTAATTTAGAAAACGCTCCGTTATCAAAATAAATTCATTTTTTCTTCATAAAGTAATCCATCAATATGTGCACCGCCATCGTGTCTATTTCAGGACTTCTCAGTCATTGGTCGAGACAGGTCTCTGTCATCATGACATGCAGCACTTTTTGACACCCACCTGTCTCAATCAATGAAAGAAGACTTGAAATAGACAAGATGTCGGCAAACATCTTTGGGTAAATCACATTCTGGTGTAACAATCTCTAACTATAGTTCTCTGCGCTTGTGTGCCTCTACTACACCTGAGACAAGCTCAGACACACTGAACTGTACTACACTGTTCATAATTTTTTTTTTGTATGTTACCAAATAACGTTGTTATTGAATACCCAGTTCTATTGAGTTAGCATTAAGGGGTAGGGTACACATTTTAGAATTTGACAAATAAACAAACATTCCTAGGATATCTGAATGTCTAGCATCTGTTTGATGCTACTGAGCCCTGTACAGTTTATATAAATATTTATATAAATATATAACATATATATTCTGTGAATGCATAAGGGCAGACACCTTTCAAAGATTGATAGAAAATATTCATATTTATTTTATGGTGGTTCTACATCAGGGCTCTCCAACCCTGTTCCTTGAGAGCTATCGTCCTGTAGGTTTCACTCCAAACCTAATCTAGCTCACCTGATTCTAATAATTGACTGGTTGATAAGCTGAACCAGGTTAGTTACAACTGGGGTTGGATTGAAAACCTACAGGAGTGTACCTCTCCAGGAACAGGGTTGGAGACCACTGTTCTACATGGTCTTATCCTAAGCCACACTAGCTGCGTTTACACAGGCAAACCCAAATTTGATATTTTTTCCACTAATTGGTCTTAATCACTGTATATCTTTTTTCAGAACTGATCCGATTGGTCAAAATACCAATTAGTGAAAACAAGATCAGCATTGGGCTGCTTGTGTAAAGACAGCCATAGTCCTTTATATGGTTTCAGTACACTGGCAATGGTGTTCGGCATGGTGGGCTGGGGAAGCTCAGACTCTTTGTGCTGATGGCGATGGGCTTGTCCTGTATGCYGTGAACGGCCAGCTGGATAATACTCTGCCGAAAGTGGTGTAGGGCTTCTTAACCACCAACTGTTTGGTCCTCTTGCAGAATATTTGCTGGTACTGCACGTCTCCTGGAAAGACATGGTTGTGGTTTTAGAATTTTACACTTTTTTTGTGGATTGGACATAGGGAAACATGCCTTTTTGGTATTTTATTAGGATCCCCATTAGTTGTTGCAAAAGCAGCAGCTACTCTTCCTGGGGTCCACTCAAAACATGAAACATAATACAGAACATCAATAGACAAGAACAGCTCAAGGACAGAACTACATACATTTCATGTAAAGGTATGAACCGAATGGGACTGGCTAGCCTATTGTTTCGGGACAATGAGGGGACATTGGGAGCTGCTTTTGAGAGGAAAGATCAGTCCAAAAAGTTAATGAGCTGGGGGGGCTGAAGAAGGTGTGGAAAGTCAGGAAGGCAGTTCTTACACAGTATGTTATGTATGGGAGACTGAGGAAAAATGGCACCTCAATCGRTCTCATACACAACAGTATATTCAACCAAAAACTCCTCATCTCACAGTACTGTCTGTAAACCTCCCCCAGCCCATTGACTATAACAGATTATTTTTGTCAATAGTCGCCCTATGCAGGGGAATTTTGTGGACATGTCTTTGTATTGTGTTTTCAGAATCTGCAGAGTGAAGAACGAGATGATTGTGTCATTACTGTTGTAGTCTTGATTTTTTTTACTTTCAGTGTCTTTTGCTGGTTTCTGTACCACAATCTTGGTTTGCTCCATAACCGCAAGGTGTGTCCGCTCCCTCATGCTTGTGTACCCAAAATACCCCTGCTTTGGGGTATTTTTCAGCAGGACACTATGGAATGACTCCAAAAACGTCCACAGACGGATGCTGGCACTAAGACCGCACTCAGTCAGCTGTATAAGGAAATAAGCAAACAGGAAACCGCTCACCCAGAGTCGGCGCTACTAGTGGCCAGAGACTTTAATGCAGGGAAAATTAAATCAGTTCTACCTAACTTCTATCAACATGTTAAATGTGCAACCAGAGGGAAAAAKATTCTAGATCACCTGTACTCCACACACAGAGACGTGTACAAAGATCTCCCTCGCACCTCCATTTGGTAAARCTGACCAGAATTCTATCCTCCTGATTCCTGCTTACAAGCAAAAATTAAAGATGGAAGCACCAGTGACTCGGCCTATAAAAAAGTGGTCAGATGAAGCAGATGCTAAACTACAGGACTGTTTTGGTATCACAGACTGGAACATGTTCCGGGATTTTTCCGATGGCATTGAGGAGTACAGCACATCAGTCACTGGCTTTATCAATAAGTGCATCGAGGACGTCGTCCCCACAGTGACTGTACGTACATACCCCAACCAGAACCATGGATTACAGGCAACATTCGTATTGAGCTAAAGGGTAGAGCTGCCGCTTTCAAGGTGAGGGACTCTAACCCGGAATCCTGCTATGCCCTCGACGAACCATCAAACAGGCAAAGTGTCAATACAGGGTGAAGATGGAATCGTACTACACCGGCACCGACACTCGTCTTATGTGGCAGGGCTTGCAAACTATTACAGACTACAAAGGGAAGCACAGCCGCGAGCTGCCCAGTGACACGAGTCTACCAGATGAGCTAAATAATTTCTATGCTCGCTTCGAGGTAAGCAACACTGAGGCATGCATGATAGCATCAGCTGTTCCGGACGACTGTGTGATCACGCTCTCCGTAGCCGACGTGATAAAGACCTTTAAACAGGTCAATATTCACAAGGCTGTGGGGCCAGATAGATTACCAGGACGTGTGCTCCGGGCAAGTGCTGACCAACTGTCAGGTGCCTTCACTGACATTTTCAACATGTCCCTGATTGAGTCTGTAATACCAACATGTTTCAAGTAGACCACCATAGTCCCTGTGCCCAAGAACACTAAGGTAACCTGCCTAAATGACTACAACCTGTAACACTCACGTCCATAGCCATGAAGTGCTTTGAAAGGCTGGTAATGGCTCACATCAACACCATTGTCACAGGAACCCTAGACCCACTCCAATTTGCATACCGCCCAAACAGATCCACAATTGATGCAATCTCTATTGCACTCCACACTGCCCTTTCCCACCTGACAAAAGGAACACCTACGTGAGAATGCTATTCATTGACTACAGCTCAGCGTTCAACACCATAGTACCCTTAGAGCTCATCACTAAACTAAGAATCCTGGGATTAAACACATCCCTCTGCAACTGGATCCTGGACTTCCTGATGGGGCGCCCTTAGGTGGTGAGGGTAGGTAGGTAGCAACACATCTGTCACTCTGATCCTCAACACTGGAGCCCCTCAGCACCCTCCTGTACTCCCTCTTCACCCACGACTGCGTGGCCAGGCACAACTCCAACATAATCCTTAAGTCTGCAGACGACACACCAGTTGTAGGGAGGAGGTCAGAGACCTGGCCGGGTGATGCCAGAATAACAACCTATCCCTTAACGTACCCAAGACTAAGAAGATGATTGTGGACTACAGGAAAAGGAGGACCGAGGACGCACCCCGTTCTCATCGACAGGGCTGTAGTGGAGCAGGTTGAGAGCTTCAAGTTCCTTGGTGTCCACATCACCAACAAACTAGAATGGTCGAAACACGCCAAGACAGTCGTGAAGAGGGCACGACAAAGCTTATATTTGGAATGGGTCTTCAGATCCTCAAAAGGTTCTACAGCTGCAACATCGAGAGTATCCTGACTGGTTGAATCACTGCCTGGTACAGGAACTGTTCGGCCTCCGACCGCAAGGCACTACAGAGGGTAGTGCGTACGGCCCAGTACATCACTGGGGCTAAGCTGCCTGCCATCCAGGACCTCTAAACCAAGCGGTGTCAGAGGAAGGCCCTCAAAATTGTCAAAGACCCCAGCCACCCCAGTCATAGACTGTTCTCTCTACTACCGCATGGCAAGCAGTACCAGAGTTCCAAGACTAGGACCAAAAGGCTTCTCAACAGTTTTTACCCCCAAGCCATAAGACTCCTGAACAGGTAATACATGACTACCCGGACTATTTACATTGTGTGCCCCCTCCCCCAACCCCTCTTTTACGCTGCTGCTACTCTCTGTTTATCATATTTGCATAGTCACTTTAACTATACATCCATGTACAGTTGAAGTCGGAAATTTACATACACCTTAGCCAAATACATTTAAACTCCGTTTTTCACAATTCCTGACATTTAATCCTAGTAAAAAGTCCCTGCTTAGGTCAGTTAGGATCACCACTTTATTTGAAGAATGTGAAATGTCAGAATAATAGTAGAGAGAATGATTTATGTCAGCTTTTATTTCTATCATCACATTCCCAGTGGGTAAAAAGTTTACGTACACTCAATTAGTATTTGGTAGCATTGCCTTTAAATTGTTTAACTTCGGTTAAACATTTTGGGTATCCGTCCTAAAGCTTCCCACAATAATTTGGGTGAATTTTCGCCCATTCCTCATGACAGAGCTGGTCTGACTGAGTAAGGTTTGCAGGCCTCCATGCTCACACACGCTTTTTCAGTTCTGCCCACAAATTTTCTATGGGATTGAGGTCAGGGCTTTGTGATGGCCACTCCAATTCCTTGACTTTGTTGTCCTTAAGCCATTTTGCCACATCTTTGGAAGTATGCTTGGGGTCATTGTCCATTTGGAAGACCCATTTGCGACCAAGCTTGAACTTCCTGACTGTTGCTTCATTATATCCACATACTTTTCATTCCTCATGATGCCATCTATTTTGTGAAGTGCACCAGTCCCTCCTGCAGCAAAGCACCCCCACAACATGATGCTGCCACGCCCGTGATCACGTTTGGGATGATGTTCTTTGGCTTGCAAGCCTSCCCCTTTTTCCTCCAAACATAATGATGGTCATTATGGCCAAACKGTTCTATTTTTGTTTCATCAGATCAGAGGACATTTCTCCAAAAAGTACGATCTTTGTCCTCATGTGCAGTTGCAAACCGTAGTCTGGCTTTTTTATGGCAGTTTTGAAGCAGTGGCTTCTTCCTTGCAGAGTGGCCTTTCAGGTTATGTCAATATAGGACTCGTTTTACTGTGGATATAGATACTTTGCTGTTGTTCTGGGATTGATTTGCACTTTTCGCACCAAAGTACGTTCATCTCTAGGAGACAGAACGCGTCTCCTTCCTGAGCGGTATAATGGCTGCGTGGTCCCATGATGTTTATACTTGCGTACTATTGTTTGTACAGATGAACGTAGTACCTTCAGGCGTTTGGAAATTGCTCCCAAGGATGAACCAGACTTGTGGAGGTTACCTTTTTTACTTCTTTTTATTTTTTATTTTCCCAGGATGTCAAACAAAGAGGCACTGAGTTTGAAGGTAGGCCTTGAAATACATCCACAGGTACACCTCCAATTTACTCAAATGATGTCATTTAGCCTATCAGAAGCTTCTAAAGCCATGACATAATTTTCTGGAATTTTCCAAGTTGTTTAAAGGCACAGTCAACTTAGTGTATATAAACTTCTGACCCACTGGAATTGTGATACATCTGAAATAAGTGAAATAATCTGTCTGTAAACAATTGTTGGAAATATGACTTGTGTCATGCACAAAGTAGATGTCCTAACCGACTTGCCAAAACTTTAACAAGAAGTAATCTTCCTACTTCAACTGTACATTCTTCCTCAATTAGCCTGACCAACCGGTGCCCCCGCACATTGGCTAACCGGACTATCTGCATTGTGTCCCGCCACCCGCCACCCACTACCCGCCAACCCCTCTTTTACGCTATTGCTTCTCTCTGTTTATCATATATGCATAGTCACTTTAAACATACCTACATGTACATACTATCTCAATCATCCCGACTAACCGGTGCCTGTATATATCCTTTCTACTGTATATAGCCTCGCTACTGTTATTTTTCACCCTCTTTTTTACTGTTGTTTTTATTTCTTTACTTATCTATTGTTCAKCTAATACCTTTTTTTACTTAGAAATTGCACTCTTGGTTAGAGCCTGTAAGTAAGCATTTCACTGTAAGGTCTACACCTGTTGTACTCGGAGCACGATTTGATTGATTTGATTTGATAAGCTACATTGGTTGACAGTGTCTATACCAAAAGATAGCTAAATGATTTAGCTGATGGCTTTCAGAGTTCAATACAGGACTGTAACATTAGCTAGCTAACTTACCAAGTTAGTCCAGCTAGGCTAGCTAACATTAGGTTACCTCTAATTGAGAATCTTGTGTTTTGTTGTGGAGGAAAAAAATATGGAATCGCATCTCTTCTCAGCTGTCGGCGAAATAGATTCCCCATCAGTTTAGCTTGAAAATCCCTCTGATAATCTTTGGTCACTGCATCATTCTTGATAGCTGCAAGCCACTGGCAGAATCGGTGTGAATCTCTGGTAGGTAGAACACATTGTTGTGCTCGTTTGTAGTTAGCACTGCCAGGCACAGAACACCACACAGGCATGATGACAAACATTAGTTAAAAACAAATGTAAAAAAAATGTACTGTGTGTTGGTCGTTCAAAGTAAACAACATTATTCAAGTTTGTGGGCACCTAGCGGGTGGTATCAGCATTCGCTATGAATGCCGTACTATGTGGTTCGCTATGAGCAGACGAATACATAGGGAGCGAAGCTCCCCTATTCTTCCAGTGAAATGAAAATGTGCTAGTTCTAGCTAATGGTTTGGATAAATGTGATGTTTATAATAAAAACGTGATGTTGTTAATATAGTAATMACTGGATGCCGTGGCAGAGCCAGGGTGAAATTCCCCTTTAACGATTACAAGCATACTGTACCTATAACATGATGCAGCCACCACTATGCTTGAAATATGGAGAGTGATACTCAGTAATGTGTTTTATTGGTTTTGCCCCAAACATAACACTGTATTCAGGACAAGAATTGCTTTGCCACATTTTTGGCAGTATTACTTTAGTGCCTTGTTGCCAACATGATGCATGTTTTGGAAATTTTTTATTCTGTACAGGCTTGCTTCTTTTCACTCTTTCAATTAAGTTAGTATTGTGGTTTAAGTACAGTGTTGTTGGGTTAAGTATAATGATCCATCCCCAGTTTTCTCCTATCACAGCCATTAAATTCTGTAACTGTTTCAGAGTCACCCATTGTCCTCGAGGTGAATTCCCAGAGCGGTTTCCTTCCTCTCCAGAAACTGAGTTAGGAAGGATGCCTGTATCTTTTTAAATGTTTTACCCATTTACCAATAGATGCCTTTCTTTGCGAGGTATTGAAAAACCTCCCTGGTCTTTGTGGCTAAATCTGTGTTTGAAATTCCCTTCTCGACTGAGGGATCTTATATAAAATTGTATGTGTGGGGTACAGAGATGAGGTAGTCATTCCAAATAATGTTAAACACTATTATTGCACACAGAGTGAATTAATGCAACTTATTATGTAACTTGTTAAGCACATTTTTACTCCTGAACTAATTTAGTTTTGCCATAACAAAGGGGTTGAATMCTTATTGACTCAAGACATTTCAGCTTTTCATATTTTATTCATTTAATTATATATTTTTTTAACGTAATTCCACTTTGACATTATGGGGTATTGTGTCTAGGCCAATGAAAAAACATCTCAATTTAATCCATTTTAAATTCAGGCTGCAACACAACAAAATGTGGACAAAGTCAAGGGYTGTGAATACTTTCTAAAGGCACTGTATATCACAAGATATCTTGTTGTACTTACAATTATTATGAAGACCAATATCCTTAACTACATTTTCAGTAACGGTTGCAGATACTTTTTACTTGCTATGAGTGTGATATGTTTTTTTTTTTTTAAATCAACCTTGTTTGAATGCACTAGCTGTAAGTTGCAAAGGACAAGAGCACCCGCAAATTGACGAAAATGTAAATGTGAAAATGTCAACTTGCAAAGAATCCTGGGTAATATGTAACTGTGTGGGTAATTCCAGTAATATATAGACAATTAGATTACAGTAATAATGTTTGTAACGTAAAGTGGATTAGCGTAAAATGGATTACAGTAGCTGTACTTAAAAATACATTTCAGTAACTTACTGGCCAATTGCTGCCATTAAGTTACTGTACATTTTACACAATGTTTTACAGTGCACATTTAGTACCCGAAGGATACTGTGTATCTGAATAGTGTAGTGATATCCTGTGGTGGAATAGACAGTGACATTATTCTATGTTGCACCTTATCATTCCGTCCAAGCACATAGGATTTTCCCACAATGTTGCCCTTATATTTTTTTATTTAATCTTTATTTAACTAGGCAAGTCAGTTAAGAACAAATTCTTAGTTACAATGACGGCCTACCAAAAGGCCTCCTGCGAGGACAGGGGCTGCGATTGAAAATAAAAATATTACTCAGGACCACAGATCTAGTTCTGCATTGAGACTTTGTTTACAATGCACGATTGCAGTGGTAAGGAATGTAACTACTGATATATCTACATCCATATTCCTGGAAAATCACCACAGGTCTACTGTATATCTATTTTTTGTTTTAAACACTGTAGGTTTACGTTTGTTGCATTCTTGACTAGTAATCCTGAATTACGAACTGCCTCATAAAAATCTGATTTTAAGATCTGTATAGCCATGAATTATCTCTGCCTAATTATGAAAGATTGTTTTAATTTATGAACTGATAATGTGTTGTTTTGCTCTTATAATCCTTGCTATTACCTTAGCGATAGCCAATACTGCTCACACACACACACACACACACACACACACACACACACACACACACACAGCAGATCAGAGGGATTTGGGTTTATTGGCAAGCTATTCATGGACATGGTGGGGTGACATTTAGAGAGCGCTTACTAGTAACAAAGCCTAGCGCTTTCATATGAGGGGAGCGTTCCTTTGGTTGTGCACCAAAAGTGCAATTTATAATCTGACAACTAACCCGGACCGCCATAAAAAAGCATCACTCATAACTCCCGCGCTTTGCATATTGCAAGTCAAAAGCATTTAATGGTGAGATCTAACTTTCCCTGAGTTCCATTGATCATGTGGCAGGCTGCGATTCCCATGAGCAGTGTGTATTAAGGCCAGTGACAAGCGGAAAACATTACAAATGAGCTTTAACAAATTTGCGAGGCAGTGTCACCGCTTTGATGTATAGATAAGTGGATGCTGGCTTCTCTCTCTCTTTCCTCTATCTCATTGTCATTCTTATTCTCCTTCACTCTCTCCATATTTATCTCGCGTTCCTCCCCATTATCTGTCTCTCCTTTTCTCTCTCTCTCACATCTACTCCTCTCTCACCTTCTCCTCTGTCCCCCCCCCCCCTCTTTGGTCTATTTGTATCTATTCCACACTTTTGAATTACTGAACTGATGCGCTGGGGAAATCTCAGTGATTAACGTGTCTTCGTTCTGATGAGAGTCAAGAGTGAGTCATAAATCACGCCCTGGAGATCAGGCTTCAGAGGGAAAATCCCTCTTGCTATGGAATGTAGCTATGTGACTGTGCCTGCCACGGCAGGGTTGAAATAGAGCCCCACAGTGGAGGTGTCATAATACCCATAAAACCAAGTGGTCAAACAGGGAAATGGTTCCAATCATTTTTCCATTATTCATTTTTTCCCATAGGGGATTTTAGAAACACTTAAAATAAGAGCTGTGTTTCGTGTAGGCTAACGCTGGTGTGACTTTTTGATTATCGTGTAAAATGACTTTTATCAATATATTTTCGGCTCTATTTGTAATCAGATTCGAAAGTGCCAATGAACATAAAAGTAGACATTATGCAAAACCAAAAATCGCTGCACGCTCCTGCACGTCATCTCTAGATGACACCTTTGCTAACAGTTATTGTGTCAATTTAAAACTTGCACAAGTTATTTCACAGAATTGTCCATTTAAAGAAATTCAGCKAATTTATTAATTTTGCTGTCATTAGATAGTTAATCCAGAGATTCTTACTTTTTGCCTTGATTCAGCAGTCTCGTCCAGATCATCATGGCATTTGTAGTTCTTTATGATAGTTTTATTAACAGCAAATTAGCATTTKATTTATGGGGGTAAATCCAGGCAAATATATTGATAAAAGTAATCTTGTCCTAGAGATTTACACGGTTATCAAAACATCATGCCAGGGTAAGCCTACATGAAACACAGCCCTTATTTGAAGTGTTTCTAAAATACCCTATGGGGAAAAATGAATGGTGGAAAAATGATTGGAACCATTTCCCTGTTTGACTGCTAGGGTTTTTGGGTATTATGACTCCCACTGTAGTACTTTATAGTCTGAGATGTAATGCTGGCAGGCTGAGGAGGATGTTTTTAAAGCCATACGTATCCGTGGAAGTACGAGGGAAGCGTGGTGATAAATCCTTATCCTAGGCCTGGATCTTGTTCTTTTTACGCTGTTCCGCTAGACTTGGGAGAATTGTAATTGAGAGGGGAAACATGAAAACAAAGCTAATGATCTTTCCTCCCACTTTACATTTTTCCCCTGGGCTTTCCGTCTGTGCTACTAAACTCATACATCGTTCACTAAGTACAACAGCAATCTGGTCCCCCTCAGATTGTGAGGCGGGGGAAAGTGAAAGACGCTMTCTATTCCCCTGATGAACTCATGCTGTCTGAAGCCCTCCATTGTAGATTTATTTGGGTAYTATTCGGGAGAGATTTGTCCTTTCTTAAAGAAACATTTATATAAGGACAAACTGTACTTAAAATAACCATATATTTCATACTGTATACACCAGTGTGGTTCAATATGCTTTCTGAATGGCAATTGGGAGTCAATCATGTGTTGTCTAAACGCACAGATGTGAGCACTATTGACTGCCATGSTAACACCACTTCCCATGCATATTGCCATGTACTCTTGTCTTTTGATTGTCCTAGTCTTGTCCTCTGGTAGTGGTCATAGCAGGCTGCCACAACCATATAATTAGTAATTTAATACGATATCTATGGTCACAGAAGGTTTTCTTGGAATGTTCCCTAGTTCAGTGGTTCTCTACTGGTTTTGCCTTGGGACCCAAATTAAATCAGATTGTTCCAGTCACGACCAAATATTCACACCACATTTGAAATTTTCTCCAAAATATAAATTTGAGAAAAAATTATGTTATATTGATAGTAAATGTAGAAATTATGACAAAAAAAATATCCACCTTTCCCATATTCTTGATAAAGAATAATAAGATCGATGTTTTGAGACCACAAAATCTGCTAAATAGCTTTGCTAATTAAGGTAAACTCACTCACTTTTGTGACCTTATTTTAGCGCCCAAAAAACGTAATACTTCCAGATAAACTGTAATATCAATACCAATTTCTCCCCTTTTCAACAAAATCAATGACGATAGCTTCATGATGCCCATCTCTGCATGATTCAAGAAGGCAATGAACTCCGTCGGGTCTTTTTAAAAACGGCGGGTGGGGAAGCTAAACCTATTGCGAGATAGTGAGAAGGAGAGATGTCGTGTGGGGAAACGGCTTTTTTCACTCTCTGTCCAACTTATCACCTTATCGCCTCTAAAATGTAAATAAAACACAATAAAGACTTTATATAATGTGTCATTACATACCTATTTGAAGGTTTGTGTCGAATTTGAATCGGGTTTAGGGTGGTGCTAAAGTGATCTTCAGAAGTAAACCGGCTTTTGAGAGTCATGATAGCGTGCAGTGATGACGCAAAAAATGACTAGGTATCCCCCGTTACCCTGTCCCTGTTCCTTTCTTGTTTTTAAACGGTGAGAGAAGTGCTACACCTGGTGGAGAGAGGCTGTAAGATAGAATMAGTTGCTTTATGCGTGCTGTACGTTATGCCATGACACGTCACGATGTAACGTACAGCGTCGGAGGGGTCAGTTTTTTCAACTTTTCTCCAATACTATAGAGCCATTACCATGTCAATCAACGCTTGAATAGAAACGTAGTTCACACCCCAGATTTTGATGTCAACACAGTCGCTACAGTCCCATTAGTTCTTTGCAGCCTCGCGGTTGCGGACATTTGTACGGAATGGGGTTAGCGTACGTTACTCTATATTGAAAATACTGTGATTGAAGAATAATTTAGAGATTAAACTATTTAATCACTTAATACCACTTTCGACCTGGTTGTAGTTAAGCTCAGACTGGAGTATTCTTTTCATTGAAATTGAAAAAATGCAGAGGTAAGGTSTTCTTTTTATTTTTCACTCAGACACCACATTCAAGACCCACCAGTCGAGAATCACTGCCATAGTGGGCATACAGCTAGCCTTTTCCATTGGATATATTCAGAAATGTTAACATTCACAAGATTGTTTCTACTTAACAGTATGCACAGTCACATGTTGAAAGGTTATGGGTGTATCATCATRACAGTGGTCTTGTCAGCAATATCGAGTTGGTTCTCCCTAAATAGAATGAACACACAGGAACATCTTCTTGCTACTTTTGTGTATTGGTGAGTGTTGGAGTGTTCTAATGAGTCTGCTATAGGCCCCGGCGGAGAGGCTCTGCTCCTTCCCTTGATGGCGTGTGATTTTTCCCTTCAGGCCTAGTGCTTCAGCTCCAAAGATATGGTCCGGACTCTCCCTGCTGTCTGCTCAGCGTCTCAACACACTCCTAGATATGCACACACACTCACTCACTCACATACACACACACACGTATGCACACGGAGACTCCATTGGCCCAGTCCATTCACAAATGTACAGCATTACATCGACCACCAGACCAACCGCGACAGACACTGGAACTTGGGCTAAGCCACAGAGAGACAGTATCTCTATGCCAGATACATTAGTACTTCTGCCTTGGTTTCTATTCTGTTCAAACATGACTATAAAGTGATCATTTGTTTTTAGTCTGTGTTATTTTCGTGCATATGTGAACAACTGGGGTTTGACTCTGGCTCTTCTGTGGGCTAACATACTCCTGTGGAGCATGTTAGCCCACTGATCTAAAGCCTGTGTAATAGTAAATGGAGCCGACGCAAGTCTTCAATTCTCAGTATAAACAAAACAACAGACATCTATAGCTAATCTCACTGTGTTTACACTACTGGAATTCTATCAGAGGCACAAAGCTATCAAGTGTGTACTACAACACAATTATAATAACCATTGTAAATATTACCAGCATTTAACTGGAAGGCAAAACAATTATATTGTTGAGGGGAATTAACTGAATGGATGTCTAAACAAATGAGTACTTCACATGGATATGTATAATAAAATACATAATTAACTATTTTATCATCTCGACCAATCACGTTTCTTTTCTATTTTATGGGTTTGGCAGCTAGGACTGCATGGACAACAATGAATAGCTATCTGGACAATTTAACATGTTATTGATTGCAGGGCATTTCATATAAGCACACACTTATAGTAGGAAGAATATCTTCCCATGCATTTGAACGATTTGAGATGAGGAGAAGTGAGACTACATGAGGATTGACCTGACAAAGGGCGTGATTACCTCAGAGGTAATTGGAAGTGCTAAGGCAAGGGAAGGGCTACACCATAATGATTACATTTACAACTCAATAAACATTTCTATTTCATCTTCTGTACTTCACAGCTGTGCATTCCTGATAACACTATGGGTTGTGTCCCAAATGGCACCCTATTCCCTATTTAGTGCACAACTTTTGACCAGAGTCCATAGGGCCCTGGTCAAAAGTAGTGTACTATATAGGAAATTGGGTAGACACAACGTTAAATATATATTGTCTCAAAGCAGAGCGAGAAAGCAGAGCATACGGACATACAGGCTTGAAGAATCCCTGTGAGATAGCTATTACTGTATACAAATACCATGGGGGTAGACTTGAATTAGTGTTGAAAGGCATGGGATGTGGTCTGTCTTGGAGAGGATTTGATGTGTGTCCCAAATAGCATACTATTTAGGGCTGGGTGACATGGCAATTTTTGARGGTATGATAGTATTTTATGTTTCTGAACAATACAAGTTCGAAATTATAGTCACTTTATTATTTAAATATTGAAAGAAATATGGCTACAGACAGAAACAACATAACACAATTTGAAGTCATATGGGTCATAGAGACTTACAAGTATTAGAAATTGGGTGTGGATACAATGTGAACATGTGAGTTTCAGCAAGTGTGATGTCAATAATGTTTGTGGAAATGTATGTATTTAAATGTTAAGTTGTTTATTATTTTTGTCTATGTATGGTGAAAAAACAAAATTTAAAAAATATTTTAAAAGAAAATTAATTAAGAATTATAATCATGCCGATAGGCTCAGGTAGATTTTTAATAGGGTCGTTWYCATTAGGAAAAAATAARATTTTGTACCCTAACCTATCTCAAAATCTTAGAGTCAGATAATGAGACAGCGTCGATTGACCATTAGACTTGCAACCTTTCTGACTTAATACATTTGTAGGTGCAACAGTTTTTATAAAATGTACAGTGGCTTGCGAAAGTATTCACCCCCCTTGGCAATTTTCCTATTTTGTTGCCTTACAACCTGGAATCAAAATGGGGGGGTTTGTATTTTGGGGGGTTTGTATCATTTGATTTACACAACACTTTGAAGATGCCAAATATTTTGTTTTGTGAAACAAACAAATAATAAGACAAGAAAACTGAAAACTTGAACGTGCATAACTATTCACCCCCCCAAAGTCAATACTTTGTAGAGCCAACCTTTTGCAGCAATTACAGCTGCAAGTGTCTTGGGGTATGTCTCTATAAGCTTGGCACATCTAGCCACTGGGATTTTTGCCCATTCTTCAAGGCAAAACTGCTCCAGCTCCTTCAAGTTGGATGGGTCCCGCTAGTGTACAGCAATCTGTAAGTCATACCACAGATTCTCAATTAGATTGAGGTCTGGGCTTTGACTAGGCTATTCCAAGACATTTAAATGTTTCCACTTAAACCACCCGAGTGTTGTTTTAGCAGTATGCTTAGGGTCATTGTTCTGCTGGAAGGTGAACCTCCGTCCCAGTCTCAAATCTCTGGAAGACAAACAGGTTTCCCTAAAGAATTTACCTGTATTTAGCGCCATCCATCATTCCTTCAATTCTGACCAGTTTCCCAGTCCCTGCTGATGAAAAACATCCCCACAGCATGATGCTGCCACCTCCATGCTGCCACCTCCATGGTGTTCTCGGGTGATGAGAGGTGTTGGGTTTACTCCGGACATAGCGTTTTCCTTGATGGCSAAGAAGCAACATTTTAGTCTCATCTGAACAGAGTACCTTCTTCCATATGTTTTGGGAGTCTCCCACATACATTTTGGCGAACAACAAACGTGTTTGATTCTTTTTTTCTGGCCACTCTTCTTTAAAACCCAGCTCTGTGGAGTGTACGGCTTAAAGTGGTCCAATGGACAGATACTCCAATCTCCGCTGTGGAGCTTTGCAGCTCCCTCAGGGCTATCTTTGGTCTCTTTGTTGCCTCTCTGATTAATGCCTTGCCTGGTCTGTGAGTTTTGGTGGGCAGCCCTCTGTTGGKAGGTTCGTTGGGGTACCATATTCTTTCCATTTGTTAATAAGGGATTTAAAAGTGCTCCGTGGGATTTTCAAAGTTTCTGATATTTTTTTGAACCCAACGCTGATCTGTACTTCTCCACAACTTTGTCCCTGACCTGTTTGGAGAGCTCCTTGGTCTTCATGGTGCCGCTTGCWTGGTGGTGCCCCTTGCTTAGTGGTGTTGCAGACTCTGGGGCCTTTCAGAACAGGTGTATATATACTGAGATCACATGACAGATCATGTGACACTTAGAATGCACACAGGTGGACATTATTTAACAAATTATGTGACTTCTGAAGGTAATTGGTTGCCCCAGATCTTATTTCGGGGCTTCATAGCAAAGGGGGTAAATACAAATGCAGGCACCACATTTCCGTTTAAAAAAWAATAATTTTTGCAACATGTTATTTTCTTCATTTCACTTCACCAATTTGGACMATTTTGTGTATGTTCATTTCATGAAATCCAAATAAAAATCTATTTAAATTACAGGTTGTAATGCAAGAAAATAGGAAAAACACCAAGGGGGATGAATACTTTTGCAAGGCACTGTATCATCTATCGCTTTCACGTGTCACTAGAGAACCAATGCTGTGCTCCCTTTTCGTTGCATTTCTGACAAAGCTTGAATCTTTTCAACCCAATCTGAGTTCTATTAAACCGGGCTCAGCAACTCAACAACACAGCTGGCCGCCAGCACCGGGGGCTGCCAGTCAGCAGAAGTGGTTGAGAACAAACAAAAAGCTACTCTAGATACTGTATATGTTGCTATTCAYGCTGAGGGTTAATGGGTTGGTTGTTATTAYTGAGCTGTTTCCCATTTATTAAGCCAATGAATGTTGTTTTGTTTGGATTAGATAGCTAGCTAGTTAGCCAGCAGCTGTATKTATACTGAACAAAAATATAAACGCAACATGCAACAATTTCAAAGGTTTTACTGAGTTACAGTTCTTATAAGGAAATCAGTCAATTTAAATAAATAAATTAGGCCCTAACCTATGGATTTCACAGAACTGGGAATACAGATATGCATCTGGTGATCACAGATGTCTTTTTAAAAAAAGGTAGGTGCGGGGATCAGAAAACCAGTCAGTATCTGCTGTGACCACCATTTGCCTCACACATCTTGACAGATCTCCTTCGCATAGAGTTGATCAGGCTGTTGATTTTGGCCCGTGGAATGTTGTCCAACTCCTCTTCAATGGCTGTGAAAAAGTTGCTGGATATTGTCGGGAACTGGAACACGTCGATCCAGAGCATCCTAAACAAGCTCAATGGGTGACATGTCTGGTGAGTATGCAGGTCATGGAAGAACTGGGACATTTTCAGCTTCCAGGAATTGTGTACAGATCCATGTGACATGGGGCAGTGCTTTATCATGCTGAAACATGAGGTGATGGCGGCTGAATGGCAGGACAATGGGCCTCGGGATCTCYTCATGGTATCTCTGTGCATTCAAATCTCTGTGCATTCAAATGCAAAATTGTGTTCGTTGTCCTTAGCTTGTGCCTGCCCATACCATAACCCCACTGCCACCATAACCCCACCACCATCTCTGTTCACAATATTGACATCATCAACCCACTCGCCCACATGATGCCAAATTCAAAAAAAATGTTAAAGGCGGCTTATGGTAGAGAAATTAATATAAAATTATCTGGCAACAGCTCTGGTGGACCTTTCTGCATTCAGCATGCCAATTGCACACTCSCTCAAAACTTGAGACATATGTGGCATTGTGTCGTGTGACAAAACTGCACATTTTAGAGTGGCCTTTTATTGTCCCCAGCACAAGGGTGCACCTGTGTACCCAAGGGCGGGTAAAATCAAGCCCTGCCCGGCGCCAGGGCGGACATGGAAGCGAGTGCACCCATATCTTCCAGGACCAGCACACACACCGCTCACAGCATGAAATCAAACCACAAGACAAACAGTAAATGGCGAAAAGCAAAACATACAATAATCCCATCCCCACCCCTGATTGGAGGACCTCAAACATTTATACTCTACATTTGTGTATATAATTATTCCAACACTCATCAATTCCACCCTTCAGACAGCCACAAATCAACCAATCTTTCCCTATAAATCGTCATTCTACCATTTCCTCTCGCAATACATCCCTCCGTTCTCCCATGGTGTCCCACTAGGGATTTGAACCTCCCCATCTGCAACACTTCTGCCAAAATTGCCCCAAAAATAAACATTTTACCCAAGAGCACAATGATTGACTGTCTGTAGTCCTCCAAATCCCCCAGCAATACAGTTTGCAGGTCTAACCACACCCTGATATTATGGCATAACAACAATTCCTGGACCTGACTSCKAAAACAAACCACCGATGGACAGTACCAAAATAGATGCTCTATTGATTSTGTTTACGCATGCGGAGTCTGTACCGGTCTGGCGGATGAATGCTCCATATACTGAGCAGTCTTTTTGTAGCGGGCATTTTATATAATAGCTTAAACTGAAAAAAATCTATTGATGCATTAATTGTTGTTTTGTATATAATTTCAAACCCGATGCCATGGTATTGGGACATTGAAAATCTGTTCCCAACTATCTTGAATTTTATGCGGCATAGTTTAACGACCGTAAGTGAAACTGATACATTTTACGATTTATATTAGTCATTTTAAGCCATTTATGATTTTTATTTGGTGACAAACTAATTTATTCCTTTCATTTTTAAGTAATTGCCTTTTCTGTTTTTATGGTAGAGTTGTGATGAGTTGGTTATAATTTTGTGTTGAGCATACATCTCCATACACCTATATGAATTGTTTGTATGATATAATTCTACCTTCGTTGTTTACAATGTCATTCATAAACATGATACCTTTCTTATACATTCTCTCCAAGAAAATTGGTTTATCCTCTATCAGTACATTGGACTTAAGCCATATTAATTGCTTTAATATAGATTCTCCCTCTCCTGGAGGATAAAATTGGAATTCTAGCCAACGCTGTATAGCTTCATCTAAATATAAGGAAACTTTAAACAGGATCCATTGTCAATCCACCGGAAATTGATAGTTTTAAGAGCCGCCTTTTAAACATTGGATGTGCCTCTCTTAGTAGCCTACTGGAAAACCAGTTGGGTTTTAGATATAGTTTCGGTATAATATAAGCTTTAAGAGAGGTTTAATYCCTTGATATTTAGTAGCCCACCAAACTCATATTCATTTTAGAAAATATCTGTTTAAATAACTATCTGGTTTTCCATTCAAAATAAAATAAAGTATTTTTTGCTCACTTAAAAACATGATCTTGGAGTCGGTAACACCATGAATAGATATGTAAACTGTGATATCACTAAATAATTAATCCATGTAATTTTCCCATAGATTAACTGAGGTTTCTCTTTCCATGATTGCAAAGTTTTCTCTAGGACATCGTTAGAAGCAATAACACAAGGTCAATAGATAGTAGGTAACAGTCAATAAACCAGACAGACAATGCTTACATCAAGAGAGATGTACAAATGGTGTATTCATTATGTTGTCATGTAAATAAATAAATAAAATATAAATGTGTGTAAATGATTTAGAGCTGGACAGTGATGCATACTAACAAATTATCAGTACAAAGCTTTCTTACCTGCAATCACAGACCAATCAAAGTGTCGTTAAGCAGAGCCTGAGCCTGCAGCTGACACTGCACTCCAAGTCCACAACCTGTGTGTGTGTGTGTGTGTGTGTGTGTGTGTGTGTGTGTGTGTGTGTGTGGGTGTGTGTGTGTGTGGCAGTGAGTGAGTGAGTAAGTTGGTCATGTGTGAAAGAGTGTGATGTACAGCATCTGGGATAGATATGTGATATTCTTCTTCTAATCAAGTAGCTATCAGGAATGCATGAACAAAAGCCATTAAACAGGATCTCTTCTGCATGCTATCCCACATATTCCACATTTCCACAGACAATCTATAATCATTAAGAATACCTTTGGGCCATCATATCAAATCAAATGTATTTATATAGCCCTTCTTACATAAGCTGATATCTCAAAGTGCTGTACAGAAACCCAGCCTAAAACCCCAAACAGCAAGCAATGCAGGTGTAGAAGGAATAACTCCCTAGAAAGGCCAAAACTTAGGAAGAAACCTAGAGAGGAACCAGGCTATGAGGGGTGGCCAGTCCTCTTCTGGCTGTGCCGGGTGGAGATTATAACAGAACATGGCCAAGATGTTCAAATGTTCATAAATGACCAGCAMGGTCAAATAATAATAATCACAGTAGTTGTCGAGGGTGCAGCAAGTCAGCACCTCAGGAGTAAATGTGCAAGTGCAGTCTCAGTGCTATGATGGGGTATAAAACCAGACTGGAGCATTTCGTATACATTGTTTGTCTTCAGGAAGGCAGTGAGTTGCAGCGCAACAGCTTTTTCTAAAATTAATGAGAGGAATGGAAGATTCGATATAGGCCGATAGTATTTTATAATTTCTGGGTCAAGGTTGGGCTTTTTCAAGAGAGGCTTTATTACTGCCACTTTTAGTGAGTTTGGTACACATCTGGTGGATAGAGGGCCAAGCACAGGAAGCAGCTCTTTCAGTAGTTTAGTTGGAATAGGGTCCAGTATGCAGCTTGAAGGTTTAGAGGCCATGATTATTTTCATCATTGTGTCAAGAGATATAGTACTAAAACACTTGAGTGTCTCTCTTGATCCTGGGTCCTGGCAGAGTTGTGCAGACTCAGGACAACTGAGTTTTGGAGGAATACGCAGATTTAAGTCCGTAATTTGCTTTCTAATGATCATGATCTTTTCCTCAAAGAAGTTCATGAATTTATTACTGCTGAAGTGAAATCCATCCTCTCTTGGGGAATGCTGCTTTTAGTAAGCTTTGCGACAGAATCAAAAATACATTTCGGATTGTTCTTATTTTCCTCAATTAAGTTGGAAAAATAGGATGATCGAGCAGCAGTGGGGCTCTTCGATACTGCTGTACTGTCTTTCCAAGCTAGTCGGAAGACTTACAATTTGATGTGGCGCCATTTCCGTTCCAATTTTCTGGAAGCTTGCTTCAGAGCTCGGGTATTTTCTGTATACCAGGGAGCTAGTTTCTTATGACAAATGTTTTTAGTTTTTAGGGGTGCAACTGCATCTAGGGTATTGCGCAAGGTTAAATTGAGTTCCTCAGTTAGGTGGTTAACTGATTTTTGTCCTCTGACGTCCTTGGGTAGGCAGATGGAGTCTGCAAGGGCATCAAGGAATCTTTGGGTTGTCCTAGAATTTATAGCATGACTTTTGATGCTCCTTGGTTGGGGTCTGAGCAGATTATTTGTAGCGATTGCAAACGTAATAAAATGGTGGTCCGATAGTGCAGGATTATGAGGAAAACCATTAAGATCCACAACATTTATTCCATGGGTGTCACGCCCTGACCTTAGAGAGCCTTTTTATGTCTCTATTTGGTTTGGTCAGGGTGTGATTTGGGATGAGCATTCTATGTTTTGTTTTCTATGATTTTGTGTTTCTATGTTTTGGCCGGGTATGGTTCTCAATCATGGACAGCTGTATATCGTTGTCTCTGATTGGGAACCATACTTAGGTATCCCTTTTCCCCTCCTTTCGTTGTGGGTAGATTACTTGTGTTTGTGGCACTTAGCCCTCGTGAGRTTCACGGTTGTTTATTTTGTTTATTGTTTTGTTGGCGTCATTCCAAAATAAAGGATAGTGTACGCTCACAACGCTGCGCTTTGGTCCAGTTCTTTCATCGGCCGTGACAGAACTACCCACCACCAAGGGACCAAGCAGTGTGCGCCAACCTGGAGGACGAGCTGGACCGGCGAGGAGAGAATGGCAGAGGACAAGACCCGGTCACGGAAGCCCGAGAGACAGCTTCCCAAAAATGTTTTGGGGGGCACACGGGGAGATTGGCGGAGTTTAGACCTGAGCCAACTCCCCGTGCTTACCGTGGGGAGCATGTGACTGGTCAGGCACCGTGTTATGGGGTGATGCGCACGGTGTCTCGAGTGAGCATTCACAGGCCGGTGTGCTCTGTGCCAGCGTCCCGCATTTGCCGGGTGGTAGTGGGCATCCAGCCAGAACGGGTTGTGCCAGCTCTGCGCTCGAGACCTCCAGTGCTCCTCCACGGCCCAGTGTATCCGGTGCCAGCGCCAAGAACCAAGCCTCCAGTATGTCTCCCCAGTCTGGTGAGTCCTGTGCCTTCTACCAGAACCAGGCCTCCTGTATATCTCCCCAGCCTGGTGAGCCCTGTGGCAGCTCCACGTACCAGACAAGAAGCAAGAAGCCTCCAGTGATGATCCATGGCACGAAGCATCCATTGATGATCCATGGCAAGAAGCCTCCAGTTATGATCCATGGCACAAAGCCTCCAGTGATGATCCATGGCAAGAAGCCTCCATTGATGATCCATGGCACGAAGCCTCCAGTGATGATCCATGGCAACGAAGCCTCCAGTGATGATCCATGGGCACGAATGCCATGCCAGTCAGTGATGATCCAGGCACGAAGGCCTCCAGTGAGGATCCATGGCAAGAAGCCTCCAGTGATGAATCCATGGCAACGAAAGCCTCCATGTGAGAGAGTCATGGCACATAGCCTCCAGCGACGGTCCCCAGTCCGGAGTCTCCAGCGACGGTCCCACGTCCGGAAGCCTCCAGCGATGCTCTGTCCGGAGTCCGGACGCCTCCAGTCCGGAGCCTCCAGCGACGGCCCTCAGTACGTAACCTCCAGCGTCGGCCTCCACAGTCCGGATCCTCCAGCGACGGTCCCAGTCCGGGGCTCGCAACGAGGGCGCCCCAGTCCGGGGCCCGCAGCGAGGCGCCCAGTCCGGGGCCGCAGCGAGGGCACCCAGTCCGGGCCCGCAGCGAGGGTGCCCAGTCCGGGGCCCGCAACGAGGGTCCCCAGTCCGGGGTCGGCGAACGAGGGTCCCCGCACCAGAGGTGCCACCAAAGTGGGGTGAGCCAAGTGGTGGAGTTGGGGTCTGCGTCCCACACTGAGCCGCCAGCGGATAGATGCCCACCCAGACCCTCCCCTATAGGTTCAGGTTTGCGGCGGGGGGTTGGGGGGTGGGGGGGGGGGGGGGGGGTGGTACTGGTCATGCCCTGACTCAGAGGAGCCTTTTATGTCTCTATTTGGTTTGCTCATGGTGTGATTTGGGTGGGCATTCTATGTTTTGTTTTCTATGATTTTGTGTTTCTATGTTTTGGCCGGGTATGGTTCTCAATCAGGGACAGCTGTCTATCATTGTCTCTGAATGGGAACCATACTTAGGTAGCCCTTTTCCCTCCTTTCGTTGTGGTAGATGACTTGTGTTTGTGGTACTTAGCCCTCGTAAGCTTCACGGTTGTTTATTTGTTTATTGTTTTGTTGGCGTCATTCCAAAATAAAGGATCATGTACGCTCACCATGCTGCGCTTTGGTCCAGTTCTTCATCGGCGTAACAATGGGACAAAACTAGGTCCAGAGTATGACTGTGCGCAGTGAGTAGGTCAGAGACATGTTGGACAAAACCCACTGAGTCGATGATGGCTCCGAAAGCTTTTGGAGTGGGTCTGTGGACTTTTCCATGTGAATATTAAAGTCACCAAAATTAGAATATTATCTGCTATGACTACAAGGTCCGATAGGAATTCAGGGAACTCAGTGAGGAACGCTGTATATGGCCCAGGAGGCCTGTAAACAGTAGCTATAAAAAGTGATTGAGTAGGCTGCATAGATTTCATGACTAGAAGCTCAAAAGACGAAAATGTCGTTTTTTATTTTGTAAATTGAAATTTGCTATCGTAAATGTTAGCAACACCTCCACCTTTGCGGGATGCACGGGGGATATGGTCACTAGTGTAACCAGGAGGTGAGGCCTCATTTGACACAGTAAATTCATCAGGCTTAAGCCATGTATCAGTCAGGCCAATCATATCAAGATTATGATCAGTGATTAGTTCATTGACTATAACTGCCTTTGAAGTGAGGYATCTAACATTAGGTAGCCCTATTTTGAGATGTGAGGTATCACGATCTCTTTCAATAATGGCAGGAATGGAGGAGGTCTTTATTCTAGTGAGATTGCTAAGGCGAACACCGCCATGTTTAGCTTTGCCCAACCTGGGTTGAGGCACAGACACGGTCTCAATYTGGATAGCTGAGCTGACTACACTGACTGTGCTAGTGGCAGACTCCACTAAGCTGGCAGGCTGTATGCCTGGCCTGCACCCTTGTTTCATTGTGGAGCTAGAGGAGTTAGAGCCCTGTCTATGTTGGTAGATAAGATGAGAGCACCCCTCCAGCTAGGATGGTGTCCGTCACTCCTCAACAGGCCAGGCTTGGTCCTGTTTGTGGGTGAGTCCCAGAAAGAGTGCCAATTATCTACAAATTCTATATTTTGGGAGGGGCAGAAAACAGTTTTCAACCAGCGATTGAGTTGTGAGACTGCTGTAGAGCTCATCACTCCCCCTAACTGGGAGGGGGCCAGAGACAATTACTCGATGCCGACACATCTTTCTAGCTGATTTACAGGCTGAAGCTATGTTGCGCTTGGTGACCTCTGACTGTTTCAATTTGTCAGAGCTAATGGTGGGAAGCTTCGGCGTCTCAGACCCCGTAACGGGAGGAGTAGAGACCAGAGAAGGCTCGGCCTCTGACTCCGACTCGCTGCTTAATGGGGAGAACCGGTTGAAAGTTTCTGTCAGCTGAATGAGCGACACCGGTTGAGCATTCCGACAGCATTTCCCTCCAGAAGCCATGAGAAAGTTGTCCGGCTGCAGGGACCGTGCAAGGGGATTTATACTAACATTACTATCTGTACTTACTGGTGGCACAGACGCTGTTTCATCCTTTCCTACACTGAAATTACTCTTGCCTAACGATTGTGTCTGAAGCTGGGCTTGCAGCACAGCTATCCTTGCCGTAAGGCGATCGTTCCCCTGTATATTATGAGTTCAGCGACTGCAATTAGAAGGCATCATGTTAATGTTACTACTTAGCTTCGGCTGTTGGAGGTCTTGACGAACCATGTCCAGATAAAGCGTCCTCTCCTGAATCCATTTAATGAAAGTTAACCAATTTTAGATAGCTAAATACACTAAATAGGAGACGCTGAGCAAATTTCAGGTCTGCTGAGCGCAACCTTGAAGTTGTAAAAATTCTGTGCAACTTCCAGCATTTATTTACTGTGAACACTGAGACTCTACCCGCTTTAAGTTACAGTTTAAACCGTGGCCAAGTAGGTTACTGTGGCTGTTTTATCCGAATGTATCAGAATGTAGAGTAGCCTACCATCAAAACAATGGAGAAATTGTAGGATTTGACATTAACCTCCCTGTCCTTTAGACAAAGAGGTGACATAAAATGTTGTGGTGMTGTTTGATGCAAGAAACCACTTTACTAAATAAAATGTATTATTATTCCCTTACCATTATTACAGGGAATCAGACAAACTATTCAAGCCTGTCTTTAAGACAAAAAAAATATCTTTACCTAACTCGCTTTTCAAACATGTCTAGAAATATATACGTTTTGTGCTCTTGTAGAGAGCAATCACTCCCTTATTGCTGACTACAAATGTTCTATAAGTGGGCTAATAACTCAATAACTAGCAAAGGATATGAACAAAATGTGCACTCATGGCTACATGCCTATCTCGTTTTGATCTCAAAACAAGTGCCTGGAGGTGTGTTGGGTCATTGTCCTGTTTAAAAACAAATGATAGTCCCACTAAGCACAAACCAGATGGGTTGGCGTGTCGCTGAAGAATGCTATGGTAGGCATGCTGGTTAAGTGTGCCTTGAATCTTTTTTATAAATCACTGACAGTGTCACCAGCAAAGCACCATCACACCTCCTCCTCCATGCTTCACAGTTCAGAGATCATCCGTTCACCTACTCTGCGTCGGATGTTTGGTTCCAACACGACGGTTGGAACCAAAAATCTCAAATATGGACTCATCAGACCAAAGGACAGATTTCCACCGGTCTAATGTTTATTGCTCATGTTTCTTGGAGCAAGCAAGTCTCTTCTTCTTATATGTTTCTTTGCAGCAATTCGACCATGAATGTCACGCCCTAACAGCCCTCTGGGTTCTCTATGGTGTATAGGTCAGAGCGTGACTAGGGGGGTTTCTAGCATTTCTATTTCTATGTTGGTATTTGTATGGTTCCCAATTAGAGGCAGCTGATTATCGTTGTRTCTAATTGGGGATCATACTTAAGTTGCCCATTGTTCCCACCTGTGTTGTGGGATATTATTTTCAGTTAGTGTCTAAGTGCGCTCTGTACTGGACGTTCGTTTATTCTTTGTTGTTTTTTGTTAAGTTTCACTTTGAAATAAAGTATGTGGAACTATACGCACGCTGCGCCTTGGTCCGCTCCTTTCGAAGAGCGTGACAGTGAATTCCTGATTCACGCAGTCTTATCTGAACATTTGATATTGAGATGTGTTTGTTACTTGAACTCTGTGAAGCATTTACTTGAGCTGCAATCTGAGGTGCAGTTAACTAAAATAAACATATCCTCTGCAGCAGAGGTAACTCTGGGTCTTCCTTTACTGTGGCAGTTCTCATGAGAGCCAGTTTCATCATAGCGCTTGATGGTTTTTGCGACTGCACTTGAAGAAACTTTCAAAGTTCTTGAAATGTTCTGCATTGACTGACCTTCATGTCTTAAAGTAATGATGGACTGTCATTTCTCTTTGCTTATTTGAGCTGTTCTTGCCATAATATGGACTTGGTCTTTTACCAAATAGGGCTATCTTCTGTATACCACCCCTACCTTGTTACAACACAACTGATTGGCTCAAACACATTAAGGAAATCAATTCCACAAATTTATTTCACAAGGCTCACCTGTTAATTGAAATGCATTCCAGGTGACTACCTCATGGAGCTGGTTGAGAGAATGCCAAGAGTGTGCAAAGCTGTCATCAATGCAAAGGGTGGCTACTTTGAAGAATCTAAAATAACACTTTTTTGGTTACCACATGATTCCATATGTGTTATTTCATAGTTTTGGTGTCTTCACTATTATTCTACAATATAGTAAAAAGAAAGAAAAACCCTTGAATGAGTAGGTGTGTCCAAACRTTTGACATGTACTGTATACCTACTGTACTGTGCCAGAATTTATTCACACCCCTTGACTTTTTCCACAATTTGTTTTGTCATTGGCCGATACATAATGCCCCATAATGTCAAAGTGGAATTATGTTTTAGACATTTCTATGTATTAATAAAAAAGGAAAGCTGAAATGTTTTGAGTCAATAAGTAGTCAAACCATTTGTTATAGCACGCCTAAATAAGTTCAGGAGTAACCATTTGCTTAACAAGTCACATAATACGTTGCATGGACTCACTCTGTGTGCAATAATAGTGTTTAACATGATTTTTGAATTACCTCGTCAATGTACATGTAATTATCTGTAAGGTCCCTCAGTCGAGCAGTGAGTTTCAAACACAGATTCAACCACAATGACCAGGATAAAAAATGTATGGAATAGAGCTAAGCACAGGAACAATTCTAAAGGAAAACCTGGTTCAGTTTGCTTTCCAACAGACACTGGGAGACAATTCACCTTTCAGCAGGTCAATAACCTGAAACACAAGCCAAATATACACTAGAGTTGCTTAACAAGACGACATTGAGTGTTCCTGAGTGCCCAAGTTACAGTTTTGACTTAATAAATCTGCTTGAAAAATGATGGCAAGACTTGAAAATGGCTGTCTCGCAATGATCAACAACCAACTTCACAGAGCTTGAATAATTATAAAAAGAATAAATGTGCAAATATTGTACAATCCAGGTGTACAAAGCTCTTAGAGATGTACCCAAAAAGACTCATAGCTGTAATCGCTGCCAAAGGTGACTGCATTATGTATTGACACAGGGGCTTGAATACTTACGTAATTAAGATATATTAGAGATTTATTTCTCTATTTTTTATTTTTTATTTTTTAACATTTTTCTTKGATTTTTTTGGTATTTTGTCGTTGACAAATTACAATTAAATCAATTTTCTTCCGGCTTTGTAACACAACAAAATGTAGAAAAAGCCAAGGCGTGTGAATACTTTCAGAAGGCACTGTACATACAATACATACTCATGCAGCCACAGGAAATGGCATCTAGGATTTTGATACCAGCAATCCTCCGGTTGCCAGCTCACTTCCATCCKAATTTTTCCCATCAGACCCAGAATTCAAACTGGCAACTTTCCGGTTGATGGCTTGCCTCTCTAACTGCTAGGCTAGCTGTAACCCATACTCTCATAACTTAATGAGAGCCATTTGTTTAACTGTGTCGTGCCCAGTTAAGCAATAAGGCATAACAACCCATGGATTTCTGTGAATAAACCACGTCTAAAGGCTATTCTTAGGTATGACAACTGGGGTTTCGTAACTTACAAGCACACGAAAGATCGGATTTATTACAGCAGCCACAGTATAGAGCCACCTACAATTACGCTATCCCTTTGAAAATGTTGTGCTTTGTATACTCACTGTACTGAATACTACGTATGTGATCCATTGTAGATTATACTATGAGTATGTTCTTGATGTGGGGTTGCTGTATTGCTGTTTGGTGTGTACAGTGTGTTAGCTGTGATGGTAATTTTAGAATGTTTACCTTTAAAGTGGCGTAGTTGGTGGTCATACAGTGGGAGTGTATTATGATATTAGAGTGTGTGCTTTGCTGTTATGCTGGCCATACAGTGTATTAGATGATATTAGAGTGTGTGTGTTACGCTGGTTGGCCATAGAGTGTATTAGCTAAGATGAGGAGGAAATGAAGGGCTCGTGCCATTGAGGTTATACACTGGGCCAGACGATGACAGATACACCTTTAACCAGCTGATGCATTAAAGGCCCCACTTACTAACTCCACTGCAACCTGCTAAACTCACAGCCTGCCAGTGTTGTATTTAGAGATTAAGGGCAGGATTCAATTCACGGTAAACGCTGCATATGTCGGCTCATTCGGAAATTACCTTTATGTTTTTATGCGGATCTTCTTTGATACTTCTGCCATATGGATTGATTCCAGCCCTAAACATATTTGAAACAAAACAAGGAAAGATGGCGTGATGAAATGTCAAAACACAATGAGAAGAGAAAAGAGGAGAAGAGATAAAGCATCAAAAATCTATTTGGGAAAACAGACAGGGAATGTCAGGCGAAATGTATACGTCAATCATCAATCTTGATGAGACTTACGTTAGATTTAATGACATGCTATAGCTAACAGTAGTGCAATGTTGTTGTAGCTAAGGTCCTGCGGATGGAAGATGTTGAAATATGATGGCATAACCTTTGAGGAAGGGGAGTATGAGTGGGGAATAAACCCTGATGAGGATGTAACTTAGGAGGTATCCGAAATGGCACTCTGTTCACTATATAGTGCATTACTTTTTACCAGGGCCCATAGGCCCTACCATCGGGCTCTGGTCAAAATTAGTACACTTTATAGGGAACAGGGTGCTATTTGCGACATGACCCTAGTCTTACTTTCCATTAGCAAGATTAAAGAATGTCAGATCACCTGCCTAGATGAGTGTGGGTTGATCAAGGAAATATCTCAGTGTCAGATGCCTTTCTTCAGACACCGTTATCTCCCATGACGGTCCCGTCCCCCTCTCTGATCTTCCTGCTGTATTTTGTGATTGACATTTTACATATCTGCTCGGCTGACTAATGCTCAGTAGCAACCAAGCGAGGCAGGAAGGTCAGTGGTATTTGTTGCTCTGTTCCACGGCCACCTGGAACCTCACACAGCATGAAGGGAGAGAAATATATTTAAAGAAAAACAATAACGACAACAACAACAAGAGAAAGGCTGATGTGCATCCATAATGGCACCCTATTCCCTACATAGTTCAATACTTTCCTATTTTGTCCTCAATTGCTCCTCTATTGTTCCAACAGGCAAGGGGGTGGCCGATGAAATCACATCTGAACATCAGACCAACTCCTTGCATGGCCTAATCCTTGAAGTTTGCAGTTGTCTAAAAAAACTATTCTGGTAGCACTTTATTATAAATCCATGAAATAAAGCATTTATAATGGATTAGTAAATGCTTTATTAATCATTACTCCATTCATACGATGTTTAATATAGGTCTAAATGAGCCATTTAGTCTTTTTGCATGGCCTCATCTAGTGTGTGGACATGCACAATCCCGGTTTTCCAACTCTCACACGGCGGAGCCGTCACTGGCTGACCACCTCCACCCCACACGCCATGCTACTAACCCTGCCAGTACTTCCCTCCCTGGAAAGATGGCGCACGCTTTTAATATGTCTATATTAAACAATAATATACAAGCCTTTTACAAGCCTTTTCCCAGTCAATCAGAGCACTTAAAGTAACCTCTATATTGATGGCTTACCAGGCCGAGTTACTGGAGGAGGGAGTTCAAGCAACTGGATTGGATACCCTGGATCCAGATGCTTTTGGGTGAGATCTGTATGATTACAGACCTGATCCTCTTTCCTCCCGTAGTGCCATTCAAGGCTGTGGTCGCACCATAAACCTGGCGGTGGTGGGAGAGAGGGCACTTTGTGTCACGTCCTGACCATAGRTCTTATGTGTTTTGCTTGTTTTAGTGTTGGTCAGGACGTGAGCTGGGTGGGCATTCTATGTTGTGTGTCTAGTTTGTCTGTTTCTGTGTTCGGCCTAATATGGTTCTCAATCAGAGGCAGCTGTCAATCGTTGTCCCTGATTGAAAATCATATATAGGTGGCTTGTTTTGTGTTGGGGTTTTGTGGGTGGTTGTTTCCTGTGTCAGTGTTTGTGCCACACGGGACTGTTACGGTTAGTTCGTTTGTTGTTTTGTATCGTGTCTAGTTTTCGTGTATATTAAATCATGGAAACTTACCACGCTGCACATTGGTCCTCCGATCCTTCTCGCCTCTCCTCGTCCGAGGAGGAGGAAGGGCTAGACTGCCGTTACAGAACCACCCACCTAACTCGGACCAAGCAGCGTGGCAATGGGCAGCAGCGACAGCAGCAGCGCTACCGGGAGGAATGGACATGGGAGGAAATTCTGGACGGTAAAGGACCCTGGGCAGAGCCAGAGGAGTGTCGCCGCCCCAAAGCGGAGCTGGAGGCAGCAAAAGGCGGAGAGGCGGCATTTTGATGAGCTAGCTCGGCAGCGTGAGCAGGATCTGGCTTATACCACTTGGGAGGAAATAGACAGGTGGTCGATCGACCCAGGGAGAGTGCCGGAGCCCGCCTGGGATTCGATGGAGCAATGTGCGGAMGGATACCGMCGAATGAGGTTAGCACGACGGCGCGGTAAGAAGCCCGAGAAGAAATCCCCAAAATTTCTTGGTGGGGGGCTAAAGGGTAGTGTGGCGAGGTCAGGTAGGAAACCTGCGCCCACTTCTCATGCTTACCGTGGAGAGCGGGAGTACGGGCAGAAACCGTGTTATGCGGAAGAGCGCACGGTGTCTCCTGTACGTGTGCTTAGCCCGGTGCGGGTTATTCCACCTCCCCGCACTGGCCGGGCTAGATTGAGCATTGAGCCAGGTGCCATAAAGCCGGCTCAATGCGTCTGGTCTCCAGTGCGTCTCCTCGGGCCGGTGTACATGGCACCAGCCTTACGTATGGTGTCCCCGGTTCGCCAACACAGCCCAGTGCGGGTTATTKCACCTCCCCGCACTGGTCGGGCTATGGGGAGCATTCAACCAGGTAAGGTTGGGCAGGCTCGGTGCTCAAGGGAGCCAGTATGCCTGCACGGTCRGGTATATCCGGCGCCACCTTCCCTCCCCAGCCCAGTACCACCAGTGCCTACACCACGCACCAGGCTTCCTGTGCGTCTCCAGAACTCTGTTCCTCCTCCACGCACTCTCCCTATGGTGCGTGTCTCCAACCCAGTACCTCCAGTGCCGGTACCACGTACCAGGCTACGTGCGCCTCAGCAGGTCAGGGCTGCTGCCCAGCGCCGTCTGAGCTTGCGCTGCTGCTGCCCAGCGCCGCTGAGCTGCCAGCTGCCCAGCCGTCTGGCTGCCTGCCAGCCCAGCGCCGTCTGAGCTGCCTGCCTGCCCAGCACGTCTGAACTGCCTGCCTGCAGCGTCATCTGAGCCGCCGTCTGTCCCGAGCGTGAGCGCCCGTCTGTCCCGAGCCGTCAGAGCCGCCCGTCTGTCCCGAGCCGCTAGAGCGGTCCGTCAGTAGGAGCCGCCAGAGCCGCCAGCCAGTCAGGAGCGCCAGAGCTGCCAGCCAGTCAGGACGCCAGAGCTTCCAGTCAGTCAGGAGCCGCCAGAGCCTCCAGTCAGTCAGGAGCTGCCAGAGCCTCCAGTCAGTCGGAGCGCAGACCGCAGCCAGTCAGGAGCTGCCAGAGCGCTAGCCAGTCAGGAGCTGCCAGAGCCGCTAGCCAGTCAGGAGCTGCCAGAGCGCCAGCCAGTCAGGAGCTGCCAGAGCTGCTTTCCAGTCATGAGCTGCCTTCAGTCATGAGCTGCCTTCCAGTCATGAGCTGCCCTCCAGTCATGAGCTGCCCTCCAGTCATGAGCTGCCACCCAGTCCGGAGCTGCCACTCAGTCCGGAGCTGCCACTCAGTCCGGAGCTGCCACTCAGCAGTCCGGAGCTGCCATTCAGTCCGGAGCTGCCATTCAGTCCGGAGCTGCCATTAGTCCGGAGCGACCATTCAGTCCAGAGCTGCCTCTCTGTCCGGAGTTGCCCCTCTGTCCTGAGCTACCTCTCTGTCCTGAGCTACCTCTCTGTCCTGAGCTGTCTCCTCTATCTAGGGGGGACCTTTGTGAAGGTTCCTAGACCAGGGTCGGGGGCGAGGGTCGCCACTCAAAGGACGCTAAGGAGGGGGACAAAGTCAATGGTGGAGTGGTGTCCTTGTCCTGCGCCGGAGCCGCCACCGCGGACAGATGCCCACCCAGACCCTCCCCTTGAGTTTTAGGGGTGCGTTCCGAGTCCGCACCTCAGGAGGGGGGTACTGTCACGTCCTGACCATAGTTCTTATGTGTTTTGCTTGTTTAGTGTTGGTCAGGACGTGAGCTGGGTGGGCATTCTATGTTGTGTGTCTAGTTTGTCTGTTTCTATGTTTGGCCTAATATGGTTCTCAATCAGAGGCAGCTGTCAATCGTTGTCCCTGATTGAGAATCATATATAGGTGGCTTGTTTTGTGTTGGGGTTTTGTGGTTGGTTGTTTCCTGTGTCAGTGTTTGTGCCACACGGGACTGTTACGGTTAGTTCGTTTGTTGTTTTGTATCGTGTCTAGTTTTCATGTATATTAAATCATGGAAACTTACCACGCTGCACATTGGTCCTCCGATCCTTCTCACCTCTCCTCGTCCGAGGAGGAGGAAGAGCTAGACTGCCGTTACACTTTGGTTAAGCTTGTCCAGCTTAACAGAAAAAGAAAAAGTGGATCTTCTTTCTGCCACTGTGACACCCAATGAGTTGTTCAGGCCCACCGTCACCACCACGCGGCAGAAGTGTGACATGCGTAAGAAAGAAGGCAAAGTCTTTAATAACTTCTGCCTATCCCGCAAACCTGGGCCCCGTGGCAACCTGTTGGTCACTGCAACTCTCCCCAGCCTTATAGTGGTGAAGAGGCAACAAGCTGGCCTTGGGGAACCAAAACCCAGCGACCAAAGCATTTTAATTACTTTTTTATTAGGTTCCACATTAGCTATCGCTACAAAGTTAGCTAATCTTCCCGGGGTCCAACACAGAACTTAAAAGACACTACAAACAATTACATTCACATGACAAACATTTAAAATACCTAAAATAAAACAAAATGTTATTCGTCACATGCTTCATAAACAGCCAGTGTAAACTGACAGTGAAATGCTTACTTATGGGCCCTTCCCAACAATTCAGAGAAAWAAAATTATAACACGTGGCATAAATACACAATGAGTAACGATAACATGGCTATATACACGAGGTGCCAGTACCAAGTCGATGTGCAGGGGTAGGAGGTAATTGAGGTAGATAGGTACAGTTGAATTCGGAAGTTTGGATACACTTAGGTTGGAGTCATTAAAACTAGTTTCTCAACCACTCCACACATTTCTTGTTAACAAACTACAGTTTTGGCAAGTTGGTTAGGGCATCTACTTTGTGCATGACACAATTCACTTTTCCAACAATTGTTTACAGATAGATTATTTCACCTATAATTCACTGTATCACAATTCCAGTGGGTCAGAGGTTTACATACACAAAGTTGACTGTGCCTTTAAACAGCTTGGAAAATTCCAGCAAATGATGTCATGGCATTAAAAGCTTCTGATGGGCTAATTTACATAATTTGAGTCAATTGGAGGTGTACCTGTGGATGTATTTCAGGGCCTACCTTCAAAATCAGTGCCTCTTTGCTTGACATCATGGGAAAATCAAAAGAAATCAGCCAAGACCTCAGAAAAACAATTGTAGACCTCTTCAAGTCTGGTACATTCTTGGGAGCAATTTCCAAATGCCTGAAGGCACCACGTTCATCTGTACAAACAATAGTACGCAAGTATAAATACCATGGGACCACGCAGCTGTCATAATGCTCAGAAAGGAGACGCGTTCTGTCTCCTAGAGATGTTCGTACTCTGGTGCGAAAAGTGCAAATCAATCCCAGAACAACAGTAAAGTACCTTGTGAAGATGCTGGAGGAAACAGGTACAAAAGTATATTTTTCCACAGTAAAACGAGTCCTGTTTTAACATAACCTGAAAGGCCTCTCAGCAAGGAAGAAGCCATTGCTCCAAAACCGCCATAAAAAAGCCAGACTACGGTTTGAAACTGCACTTAAAGCTCTTGACCCTCTCCACTCTAGCCCCGTCAATGTGGATGGGGGAGGTTCGGCCCTCCGTTTCCTGTAGCCCATGATCTGCTCATTTGTCTTGCTGACGTTGATGTAGAGGTTCTTGTCCTGGCACCACACAMCCAGGTCACTGACCTCCTCTCTATAGGCTGTCTCATCGTCATCAGTGATCAGGCCAACCACCCTTGTGTCCTTAGTAAACTTAATGATGGTGTTAGAGTCGTGCTCAGCCACACAGTCGTGGGTGAACACGGAGTACAGGAGGGGACTTYGCATGCTTCACTGAGAGTCCTCTGTGTTGAGGGTCAGCGTGGCAGATGCACTGTTGCCTACCCTCTCCACCTGGAGGTGGCCCGTCAGAAAGTCCAGGATCCAGTTGCAGAGGGAGGTGTTCAGTACCAGGGTTGTGAGCTTAGTGATGAGCTTGGAGGGCACTATGTGGTTGAACGCTGAGCTATAYTCAATGAACAGCCTTCTCCCGTAGGTGTTCCTCTTGTCCAGGTGGGACAGGGCAGTGTGGAGTGCAATAGAGATTGCGTCATCTGTGGATCTCTTGGGGCAGTATGGCAAATTTGGAGTGGGTCCAGGGTGTTCTGGGATGACAAGTGTTTAAATGTGAGAAATTACCAGCCTTCAAAGCATTTCAATGCTACAGATGTTTAGTGCTAGGTAAAGGCTCAGCCTTTATCTCTGTATCACTGGTCACGATAACAACATACACCGTAAGACACCGCGCTCCAGCACGGTATATGCCCACTGATCATCCCAAAAAGCCAACCACCTCTTTGGCCGACTTTCCCTTCGCAGTCTCTGTTGCTGGACTGAAACGAATTGCAAAAATCGCTGAAAAGTGTGAGAACTTTTATTTCCATCACAAACTTTAAACACATCTGCTATCTGAGGCCAGCTAACCGATTGCTGCAGCTGTAACATAGTCCATGCTGTACACAGCCCACCCAATTTACCTACCCAATCCCCTTACTGTTTTTATTTATATTTACTTTTCTGCTCTTTTGACAACAAAACAAGATTCGATCCTACCGTATGTTCTCAGTACTTCTTGCACATGATCATCTGATGAATTTTATCACTCCAGTGTTAATCTGCTATAATTGGTCAATTATTCGCTACCTATGGCCTTATTTATTGCCTTATTTCTAATTGCCTACCTCCTCAAATGCCTTTTGCACAACAATGTATATAGACTCATTTTTCCCCACTGTGTTATTGACTTGTTTATTGTTTTACTCCATGTGTAACTCTGTATGTTGTCTGTTCACACTGCTATGCTTTATCTTGGCCAGGTCGCAGTTGTAAATGAGAACTTGTTCTCAACTAGCCTACCTGGTTAAATAAAGGTGAAGAAGAAAAAAAAATGCTACGGGGCAATAGTAATTTAGACAGGTTACCTTGGCATTCTTGGGCACAGGGACAATGGTGGTCTGCCTGAAACATGTAGATATTACAGACTGGGTCAGGGAGAGGTTGAAAATGTCAGTGAAGACACTTGCCTTCTGCTCAGCGAATGCTCTGAATATGCGTCCTCATAATCTGTCTGGCCCTGCGGCCTTGTTAATGTTAACCTGTTTTCAGGTCTTACTCACATTGGCTACGGAGAGTGAGATCACACAGTCGTCCAGAACAGCTGGTGCGCTCATTCATGGTTCAGTGTTGCTTGCTTCAAAGCGAGCATTGATTCAATTCATCTCCTCGGGTAAGCTTGCGTCAATGGGCTGGGTTTCCCTCGGTAATCCATGATAGTTTATAAACCCTGCCACATCCAACGAGCGTCAGTGTTTGAGTAGTATTTGATCGTAGTCTTTCTTCTATTGACATTTTGACTGTTTCATGGCTCGTCGTAGTGGGATTTCTGAATAGAGTCCAGATTAGTGTCCCGCACCTTGAAAGCGGCAGCTCTACCCTTTAACTCAGTGCAGATGTTGCCTGTAATCCATGGCTTTTGGTTGAGATACAGTGCATTTGGAAAGGATTCAGAACCCTCGACTTTTTCCACATTTTGTTATTTTACAGCCTTCTTCTAAAATGGTTTTGTTTCCTCATCAATCTACACACAGTACCCCATAATGACAAAGCAAAAACAGCATTTTTTTGTTACATTTTAGCAAATGTATGAAAAATGGAAACATCACATTTACATAAGTATTCAGACCCTTTACTCAGTACTTTGAAGTTGAAGCTCCTCCTGACAGCGATTACAGCCTTGAGTGTTCATGAGTATGATGCTACATGCTTGGCACAGCTGTATTTGGGGAGTCTTTCYCATTCTTCTCTGCAGATCCTCTCAAGCTCTGTCAGGTTGGATGGGGAGCGTCGCTGCACAGCTATTTTCAGGTCTCCAACGATGTCCTGGCTCTGCCTTGGCCACTCAAAGACATTCAGACTTGTCCCAAAGCCACTCCTGCATTGTCTTGGCTGTGTGCTTAGGGTTGTTGTCCTGTTGGAAGTTGAACCTTCACCCCGGTCTGAGGTCCTGAGTGCTCTTGAGCAGGTTTTCATCAAGGATCTCTCTATACATCTTTCCCTCGAWCCTGACTAGTCTCCCAGTCCCTGTCACTAAAAAACATCCCCACAGCAAGATGTTGCTACCACCATGCTACACCGTAGGGATTGTGCCACGTTTCTTCCAGACGTGACACCTGGAATTAAGGCCAAAGAGTTAAATCTTGGTTTCATCAGACCAGAGAATGGTGAACCATTGCTGTAAATGAGAATGTGTTTTCAGTCAAATTACCTGGTAAAACAAGTTTTTGCTTCTAAGCAGGAATCAGGAGGATAGATTTATYGTCAGCTTTACCAAATGGAGCCGAGGGAGAGCTTTGTATGTGTTTCTGTGTGTGGAGTAAAGGTGATCTAGAGTATTTTCACCTCTAGTTGCACAGGTGACATGCTGGTTAAAATGAGGTAAGATTAATTTCTCGGGGGRGCTAGAGAGCGTGCTATGGAGTAGACGTGCTTTGCTAGAGCTCCGCTCTATTTTGAAACAAGTTAGTATTTATCTTAACCTCTCACAACCTATAACTTCAAACAAATATGACAAAGGGAAAAGGCACCAAAAAAGGGGGCGCTAAACAAGATAATTTGAATGAGAGACAACGAACCAATTTCAACGTCGCCGACCCACAAGGAGTTAGCTGAAGAGGCTAGCTTTCAAGAGTTCCCCACAGATCCTACTCAAAGTGACATACTGGCTGCCATAAACTCACTAAGCAAGAAGGTGGACACAAGGTTGGCTGATATCTCAAAGAGTATTGGGACTTTGGCCGAAACTGTGAAGGCAACTAAGGGAAGGGTGCATGTGGAGGTTGAGCAGACGACAGTCCGATTCCAAAGGCCAGGCTACAGGACATAGAGAAAAACAGTGCCGCAACGTTAACAATGACAACAAAACTGGAAATGCTCGAGTCCGCCATTCAAGACCGAGAAATCCGAATATGTGGCGATCCCAGGAGGTACACTAAGGAAGGGGAAACCCCATTGAATTTGTTCTCGGAGCGTGATTACCTGGATTGGCTGGGGAGTGAACACTTCAAAACGGCATCTGAATCGCGCCGCACATCAGATCGTCAGCAACGAAGCCGCCACGGGCGGGCCACCAAGTCTTCCTTGTACGGCTGCACTATCCCCACCCAAGGGAATCTGCAGTCCTCAAGCCTGGCAGTCAAAAGTTCCCCCTTAACTAACAACGGAGCCAGGGTGTCCTTTCTCCAAATCTACCTTGGAGGTGAGGAAACCAATATGATGAAGGTACGCAACAAATGAGGGCGGCCCACAGTCCGATAATCGGCATTCCCTTTCCAAGCCCGGTTTATAGATGACAGTTCGAGGGATCAACACGTAACGTTCGACAACCCAAAAGAGTCCGAGTCTGTTCCCTGACAAGCAAGCTCCCTGGCTTAGGATGCAGAACGGCTGTGTCAGCCGGCTAAATGGCCAAATACACGCCAGGAATGGTGTTGAATTTCCGGCCTATGGGTCCTTTCGTCAGAAGATCAAGAAATTGGGCACTTATATGATAGTTAATGTTGTGGCTAATATACGCAGTTGTTTAGCATTCATGTTTAGCGCCACTCACCCTAACGTGAGAGTTAAGTTGTTTTTACATATTAGTTTATATGCCGGAGATATCTATAGACGACGAGTCGTTCAAGCTGTTGGTCGACCACCCTAAGGTTTGTGTGTTATGCCAAGGATGCTTTCCGTTTGGGAAGTCCTCAGTAAAGGGACGGGAGGGGGGATGGGGTCTGTGTTTTAATCGTTCACGTTATAATACATGGTGGGCTGAACAAGCTCCGCACGTTGGGACGTTTTGTCTTCTGGGTTTTTTGTATGCAGCAACAATTGCTCTAAAAATCAAGAAATCCACATAGTGGACAGAGCAACAGAGTAAGACCAGGTTGGAATAAAGATAGTCAGCTGGGACTGTAATTGGCTTAGGGCTGTCGTGAAACGTGCAAGGTTTTTCTCATCTTAATCCTGGGTGCTGACATAGTGCTCTTTCAAGAAACTCATATTAAACGTCCGCTCAGGCAAGCTAACGACGCTGGAATCGGCAATATACCAGTTCTAACTTTGATGCGAAAAAGCGGAGGCGGTAAGTAAATCCTGATAAGGAAAAACATTCCTTTTGTTTACTCATCCTCGATTTTCAAGATCCAATGGTCGTTATTTTGTTGGCTGGTACGACTGAATTCGAAACCAATAACCTTGCAATTTAATATGGACCCAACTTTTCAAAGGGTTTTAAGGCCATACCCAAATAGTCGGATTACAAGTTTATTGGTTGGAGGTGACTTTTAACTGTACGTTAATACTCCTCTTTTAGATAAAACAGCTAGCAAGGTCACTCAACAATCAATCTAGTTTCAGTGCCTGTCTCAATACATTTGATGACCAAACCTTAACATTGTCAGATATTGGGAACTTGACCACCCAACAGAGCAGGGATTATTCTTTTATTTTTCATCATTCATAACATCATATTCAGACTGGACTATTTTTTGTTGACTCCATAACTAAATTCAGCAGCTGAGTGTTACACTATCACTCGATTTCTAATCTATGGACCACTGCTCCTCTGTCCATGGGTGGCTGAAACTCGACAAATATGTCGAGCAAGGTCGGCCGAAACCGTGGCGCTTAGACACAATACATACCTGTTTGATGGTAACCATTTCATCTAAATCATGCTTTTATTTGGTGTTTGCGAGCAGAATGTTACGCAGCTAAATTACCCTGCCTCGAGCTAAGAGCTCGTGGGGGAGCTAAGCCCCCCGTGGGGCAATTTTAAGCCCTGAAACCAATACCTTGTACAGGCAGCGTCGTCTCCCAGGCCCTTTGTGCCCAAGACCACAGTCAGTCGCATGCAAGCAACAACCGCAGGCTAACTTGGATAGTCTTGTGAGCTAGCCGACCTACGCTAGTAACTTAGGTAGTCCTTGTTGGGTGTTATGCTTGCCTAACTGATTATGCTAAATCATAAATTGTAAGGGAACAACCATGTTTTATGGAATATTATTTACATTTACAGAGTAGGGTGAGCTCCCTTCCTGACAGGCTCGATCAGATTCCATTTCCAGCCTCACGAGCTTGATCAGATTCAGGATTAATCAACCTGTTTTCATATGTAAAGCTCCTTGCGGCAATTTTAGCAGTCAGTGCATTATGTATATTGATCAAAAAGTGGAAGTGTGCTCTACTTGCTTGGCAGTCCTGATTTAGATTCAATAGGCAGCCTCAGAGGCTGATAAGTCGGAATGCCGCCTTGTATGCTGCTTTTGCAAAGGAGCCTACATATCAAAACAGCCTACAAGGCAGCATCCTGAATTTATCAGCCCTGAGGCTGCTTATTGAATCTGATCACCCTGCCAGGAAACGAGCCCACGCAATCTGGAATTATATGACATCACGACTCCAACGCGCCCCTCGCATACTTTAAATCTGCTGCAGGAGCCTTACCCTACAAACCCACGCTTATCACAGCATCCTGACTAATCAGTCTCTGAGGCTGACCATTGAATCTGATTAGCCTGTCAGGAATGGAGCTCACCCACTGTCAAGTTTGAATATTATTCCACAACATGAAGTGTCCCTTGTTATTTAACTCAAATATCAGACCCTACGTGCAGCAAACACCCAGCATAGATAACCAAGCTAGCTACCTAGCTGAGCTCACAACCAGGTTTCGCTGCGTCTGTCTCTCTTGCATGGTGGATTGGCTTGGTCTGGGCTGCCACAAAGCCTGGCGAGGACCGTCAGCAATGTTCAGGGCTTTAAATGACCCACGAGTTTCCTTGTGGATCAAATGCAAGCCACAGGGCTCCTTTTGATGAGGTGGTTACTCGTGTCATCTGAACAGACTGCAAATGGCTTGATGTGTGGTATTTTTGCTTTATTCTCGTTTGTTCTCCCGCACAATTCTAGTGATCCTGAGTTAAATAAGTTGTGATCTGCGACCATAATGAATGGAATACACGTTTTTTTGATTCCTATGTCCTCTCCTGACTTCGGTACATTCAGTTCCACAGCTAAAACTTGGATTGAAATCTGTGCCTGCGCGCAGCAATAGATATATTTTACTTTTGTCACTAAACGGCAGTTAGTTCGGGAGAAGAACGTAAGCAATATTTGCTAATTAGCCTAAACAGTTAGCCGCTAACTTGTGTTTAGCTGGCTTATTTTAGCTAGCTGAACAATTGAGCTC
>NC_036867.1:23101858-23220023 GCF_002910315.2 Salvelinus sp. IW2-2015 | reverse complement strand
TAGTCACTGGACTGTAATTGCTTAGGGCATGTCGTAAACTGCAAAGGTTTTTCTCATCTTAATCCGGGTGCTGACATAGGTGCTTCTTTCAAGAAACTCATATTAAACGTCCGCTCAGCAAGCTTACGATCGGCTGGAATCGGTCAATAACCAGTCTAACTTTGATGCAAAAAGCGGAGGCGTAAGTAAATCCTGATAAGGAAAAACATTTCCTTTTGTACTCATCTCGATTTCAAGATTCCAATGGTCGGTATATTTTGTTGGCTTGTACGACTGAATTCGAAACCAATAACCTTGTCAATTTATATGGACCCAACTTTTCAAAGGGTTTACAGGCCATACCAAATAATCCGGATACAATGTTTATTGTTGGAGGTGACTTTTTAACTGTACGTTATATCCTCTTTAGATAAAACAGCTATGCAAGGTCACTTCACAACAATCTATTTTCCAGTGTCCTGTCTCAATACATTTGATGACAAACTTAAGACATTGGTCAATATTTGGAGAACTGACGCACCCAACAGAGCAGGGATTATTCTTTTATTTCATCATTATAAATCATATTCAGACTGGACTATTTTTGTTGGACTCCATAACTAAATCAGCAGCTGAGTCGTTTAACACTATCCACTCGACTTTCTAATTATGGACCACTCTCCTCTGCAATGGGTGCTGAAACTCGACAAATTGTCGACAGGTCGGCCGAACCTGTGGCGCTAGACACAACATACCTGTTGAAGATTAGGCTTTTGTCAGTATTTGAAGGAGCAAGATTGCCTTTTTCCTCGGAGCTAACACACGGGGGATGTTGACGGACTCCACCCTTTGGGAATCGCTAAAGGCTGTGATTAAGGTTTACATTATTCGTATCAATCCACAGAGGAAAACGTGCCATTACTAGGCTGAGAGAAATGAAAGAGAGTTAGGGAACAGGAGAACGTTTTTAGGATGATTCCTCATATACATCCTTGAGAAGGATCCCAAAGTAAAATATGAATACAATTACCATCCTGCGAAACGGGTGGGCTCTTTACTTGCTAGAACGCACAAAGTATTGTGAACTGGCGGTGACAAACACATAAATTATTGCAAGACAGCTAAGGATGTTACAGGCATTTAAAGCTATTCACAAAATACAAGACCAGAAGGATAAATTAGTAACAGATCCGCAGATATTAATAAATCTTGCCCAGTTTTACTCAGAGCTATACCAATCAAATGCCATGCTACTGATTCCACAAAACTATTGGAACGCTTCTCGTTGAATGTGAACTTCCTAAACTAACAAGGGGGCCACGGCTGCCACTCGATGCAGGATAACTTTAGAGGAAATTAACACAGCGATACACAATTTCCAACAGCAAGGCCCCTCGGCCCGAGATATGTAATAGGAATTCTATAAGTACTGCGCCCAGTCTATCTCCACTTATGTTGGAATGTTTAACAATCAGAGAAAATGCCAAATCTCCGCAAACACTGTATTAAGCTACCAATACACTCGATCTTGAAAAATATTAGAGATTCCATGGAGATGTCGTTCGTATCGCCCCGTGTCGTTACTCCCCATAGAAAACTCGGCAAAAGTGAGTTGATGCCAATAAATCACGCCTTGCCTGTGGATATGCAATTTCTGCAATCTACCCCGTTTAGAACAGTGAGGGACAAGTTCACAAGGCTTGGCATTGTAGTGACAAGAGACCTTGATCAGCTATTGAAAGCGAATTGGGACATGAAAATAAATCAGCTTAAACAAAATATAGATTTTTGGAAAACTCTGCCTATTTCCTTGGTTGGTCGTATAAACGCTATTAAAATGGTTGTCCTACCCAGGTTTCTTTACCTCTTCCAATGTCTACCCAATTTCATACCACAAAGCTATTTTAAGAAACTGGATTCAATAGTAACTCCTTTTTATGGGATAACAAGGCAGTCAGAATTTCAAAGAAGCATTTATGCAAGTACAAGATAGAGGGGGGCTTTGGCCTTCCTCACTTCAAACAGTATTATTGGGCTGCAAATCTGAACATTGTGTCTTTCTGGAGGGAAAGTTTACCTGGGATGAGACAGAAGGATAGGCCTTCATGGCTTTTGATTGAGCAGGCCTCCTGTCAACGTTCCTCACTCCCTGCACTTGTTAATAGCCCATCATATGTGAAAAAAGTCACTTATGACTCTAATCCAGTCATTTGTCATACGCTTAGGATCTGGAAACAGATMAGGTATTTTCTTAACATACCCACTGTTTACATAGACAGKCCAATTTGCCTGAATCATGCTTTCCACCCTGCATTGGATGATGTGGTGTTTTCACAGTGGAGGGAGAAGGGGCTCACAACAATTGGTCATCTATACATAGATGGTCAGTTAGCTTCATTTCAACAATTACAGGGAAACTTCAACATGCCAACAACACATTTTTTCAGATACCTACAAATCAGGAATTTCTTAAGTTCACATATCCCACAGTATGGCATGAAGCCAAATAGTCCTACATTAGATAGCTTGATCCTTGTCAAACCCCATTCAAAAGGGTCGGTCTCTAGACTGTATGATGTGCTACAGGCCCACATAGAGGTATCCACAGACACRATAAAAAGGGCTTGGGAACAAGAACTTGGTTCAGAAATCTCAGATGAGGACTGGGTAGAAGCTCTCAGGAATATAAACCACAGTTCAGTGAATGCCAGACACAACCTTGTACAGTTTAAGGTGATACACAGGTTACATTACTCAAAAGTAAAACTGCATAAAATATTTCCGGACACCTCACCACTGTGTGAGCGGTGCAAGCAGGATGGGGGGACGTTGACCCACTTATTCTGGACATGCCCTAAGTTACATGCTTACTGGGCTCTCACTTTTGATTACTTATCTAAATCCTTTGATAGAGTTCTAGCCCCAGACCCATTGATCGCTCTGTTTGGTACAGTTGATGGGAATAACCAGGAAGGGAAAGCTGTCTCTCTTTGTACTCTATTAGCCAAAAGGCTCATATTGCAATTTTGGAAATTGGAGACTTTGAAATGTGGTTATGGGATTTAGGGAATGTAATACATATGGAAAAGATTCTATACAATACCTTCAATAGAAGTCCAGTGTTTTACAAAATATGGCAGCCGATACTGGATAAATGGTCTAGTCCCGCTTCATAACTGGGTTGACGATCTGCTGCTATTCTGTGCTGTACTCCACTCAATATTTATTTTTGGCTTAACTACACTGCTTGAAATGACTATATGCTGTCTTCTTATACATGTACCATCTAATAGGATTTTGTTTTATTTTGTATATGTGTKAGTTTTGTTTTGTCCTCTAAATTGGCCATCCCATTCAACAGTACAATGAATGTCATTGTTTGTATTGCTGTCTTTTTTAAATTTATTTTTATTGGAAAATAATAAGCATATTATATATATAAAATAAAAAAAATAATACATTTCTCTGCATTAAAGTCACCGGCCACCAGGAGCACCTCCTCTTAATGTGATTTAAAAAAAAAAGTTTTTCTTAGTGCCGTCATCGGTTTGTGGTAGAAAATAGACAGCTACAAAAAATATAGATGAAAACTTTCTTGGTAAATAGTATTGTCTGCAGCTTATCATGAGGTATTCTAGATCAGGTGGCAAAACCTTGAGATTTATTTACATTAGAGATTGCCACAAGTTGCTGTGCCGCACAAGACACCACCCCCTTAAACTTACCCGAGCTGCTGTTCGGGTTGATGTGTAAGAAAAAGCTAAGTCTGGACTAGACTGTTAGCATGATACTCTGAGAAATATTACAGTTTTAGTCCGCGTTGCAGGCCGTCTTTAAACAGAGTTGTCAGGTTTGTTCTAATAGTGATTCTAAATTCACCATCAAACTGAGGGTAAGGCAGTTTTTTATCTCCGGTTAGTTTTGTTGGGAGCGCGTCTTATTTGCATGTTGAGCTGTCTTCCTCTTTGAGTCCGGGATTAAGGGCTGGTCCGGATGAGCAGTACACCTGCAGCTGCGATCTGAAGTAGAAATCTTAATCGAAATCAAGGTTTAGTGATCGTTTTTAAGCTGTTTTTCATCAAGGATTAGGGTGATATTTTGTACGAAAAAAACTAAGACCAATATAAAAAGAACAAAAAATAACAGAATTGGTCAGGAGCACGTAAGATGGCAGCTATCTACTGTACTGCCATCTCATTTCACCTGACAGGTAATACATTAAACATTTGTTTTCTATGATTTTGTTTTGCTTTTAGTGTATTTTAGAGTAAAAGATGGCGCCGTAGGAGATGGCAGCCGTTTTAGGGTCTCCTAACCAATGGTGCTCTTTTGTGTGTTTTTTCGCGTTATTTCTAACTTATTTTGTACATAATGTTTCTGCCACCGTCTCCTATGACCGAAAAGAGCTTCCGGATATCAGGACAGCGATTACTCACCTCATACTGGACGAAGAGACACAAAGGAATTACTTCAGACACCCGACTAGGCCCAAATCCTCGTCATTCCCATTAAGAGGAGAAAGAGATYTCGGGGACGTACACTACCGGACAAATGTTTTAGAACACCTACTCATTCAAGGGTTTTTCTTTATTTTGACTATTTTCTATATTGTAGAATAATAGTGAAGACATCAAAACTATGAAATAACACATATGGAATCATGTAGTAACCAAAAAAGTGTTAAACAAATCAAAATATATTTTATGTTTGAGATTCTTCAAATAGCCACCCTTTACCTTGACGATAGCTTTACACACTCTTGGCATTCTCTCAACCAGCTTCATCTTGAATGCTTTTCCAACAGTCTTGAAGGAGTTCCCACATACAGTGGCTTGCGAAAGTATTCACCCCCTTGGCAATTTTCCTATTTTGTTGCCTTACAACCTGGAATTAAATTGGATTTTTGGGGGGGTTTGTATCATTTGATTTACACAACATGCTTACAGCTTTGAAGATGCAAAATATTTTTTATTTTGAAAAAAAAAACAAGAAATAAGTAAACAAAACTGAAAACTTGAGCGGGCATAACTATTCACCCCCCAAAAGTCAATACTTTGTAGAGCCACCTTTTGCAGCAATTACAGCTGCAAGTCTCTTGGGGCATGTCTCTATAAGCTTGGCACATCTAGCCACTGGATTTTTGCCCATTATTCGAGGCAAAACTGCTCCAGCTCCTTCAAGTTGGATGGTTTCTGCTGGTTTTCAGCAATCTTTAAATCATACCACAGATTCTCAATTGTATTGAGGTCTGGGCTTTGACTAGACCATTCCAAGACATTTAAATGTTTTTCCTTAACTCCTCTGGGATATGTGGGACGCTAACGTCCCACTTGGCCAAAAGCCAGTAAAAATGCAGAGCGCCAAATTCAAATAAATTACAAAAAAAATCAAACTTTCATGATATCACACATGAAAGATACCAAATTAAAGCTACACTGGTTGTGAATCCAGCCAACATGTCAGAATTCAAATAGGCTTTTCGGCAAAAGCAAACGATGCTATTATCTGAGTAAGCATCATTGTAAACAAAGAGAGATAAGCATATTTCAACCCTGCAGGCGCGACACAAAATGCAGAAATAAAAATATAATTCATGCCTTACCTTTGACGAGCTTCTGTTGTTGGCACTCCAATATGTCCCATAAACATCACAAATTGTCATTTTGTTCGATTAATTCCGTCGATATATACAGTGGGGAGAACAAGTATTTGATACACTGCCGATTTTGCAGGTTTTCCTACTTACAAAGCATGTAGAGGTCTGTAATTTCTATCATCGGGTAGCACTTCCAGATATGAGAGACGGAATCTAAAACAAAATCCAGAAAATCACATGTATGATTTTAAGTAATTAATTTGCATTTTATTGCATGACATAAGTATTTGATACATCAGAAAAGCAGATCTAATATTTTGGTAAAGAAACTTTGTTTGCAATTACAGAGATCATACGTTTCCTGTAGTTCTTGACCAGGTTTGCACACCTGCAGCAGGGATTTTGGGCCCACTCCTCCATACAGATCTTCTCCAGATCCTTCAGGTTTGGGGCTGTCGCGGGGCTATACGGACTTTCAGCTCCCTCCAAAGATTTTCTTTGGGTTCAGGTCTGGAGACTGGTAGGCCACTCCAGGACTTGAGATGCTTCTTACGGCGCCATCCCTTAGTGCCCTGGCTGTGTGTTTCGGTCGTTGTCATGCTGGAGACCAGCCACGACCCATCTTCAATGCTCTTACTGAGGGAAGGAGGTTGTTGGCCAAGATCTCGCGATACATGCCCATCCATCCTCCTCAATACGTGCAGTATCCTGTACCTTTGCAGAAAAAGCATCCCAAAGAATGATTTTTCCACCTCCATGCTTCACGGTTGGGATGGTGTTCTCTTGGGGTTGTACTCATCTCTTCTTTCCTCCAAACACGGCGAGTGGAGTTTAGACCAAAAAGCTCTATTTTTGTCTCATCAGACCACATGACTGCTCCCATTCCTCCTCTGGATCATCCAGATGGTCATGGCAAACTTCAGACGGGCCTGGACATGCGCTGGCTTGAGCCAGGTGGACCTTGCGTGCGCTGCAGGATTTTAAATCCATGACGGTGTAGTGTGTACTATTGGTTTTCTTTGAGACTGTGGTCCCAGCTCTCTTCAGGTCATTGACCAGGTCCTGCCGTGTAGTTCTGGCTGATAACCACCTTCTCATGATCATTGATCCCCACGAGGTGAGATTCTGCATGGAGCCCAGACCGAGGGTGATTGACCGTCATCTTGAACTTCTTCCATTTTCTAATAATTGCGCCAACAGTTGTTGCCTTCTCCCAACGTGCTTGCTATTGTCCTGTAGCCATCCCAGCCTGTTGCATGTCTACAATTTTATCCCTGATGTCCTTATAAGCTCTCTGGTCTTGGCCATTGTGGAGAGGTTGGAGTCTGTTTGATTGAGTGTGTGGCCAGGTGTTTTTTATACAGGTAACGAGTTCAAACAGGTGCAGTTAATACAGGTAATGAGTGGAGAACAGGAGGCTTCTTTAAAGAAAAACTAACAGGTCTGTGAGAGCCGGAATTCTTACTGGTTGGTAGGTGATCAAATACTTATGTCATGCAATAAATGCAAATTAATTACTTAAAAATAATACAATGTGATTTTCTGGATTTTGTGTTTTAAGTAGCTTACTTTGTAATTAGGAAAACCTGCAAAATCGGCAGTGTATCAAATACTTGTTCTCCCCACTGTATATCCAAAATGTCCATTTTTTGGCGCGTTTGATCCGAAAAACACTGGTTCCAACTCGTGAACATGACTAACAAAATATCTCAACATTACCTGTAAACTTTGCCAAAACATTTCAACTACTTTTGTAATAGGTATTTAGGTATTTCTTTACATAAATAATCGATAAAATTGAAGACGGAATGATCTGTGTTCAATACAGGATTAAAACAATCTGCAGCATGCTTTCTGGTCATGCGCCTCTATCTAACAGCTACAACAAGTGACACTGATTCAAAATGGCCGTACTTCTTCATAACCAAAGGAAAACCCCTTAACTAATTTATAAGACTGTTGACATAAGTGGAAGGGTAGGAACTGCAAGAAGGTCAATTAGAAATGACCTAAAAAATATATTATGAATGGTTTGTCCTCGGGGTTTCGCCTGCTAAATAAGTTCTGTTATACTCACAGACATGATTCAAACAGTTTTAGAAACTTCAGAGTGTTTTCTATCCAAATCTACCAACAATATGCATATCTTATCTGGGGATGAGTAGCTGGCAGTTGAATTTGGGTATGCTTTTCATCCAAACGTGAAAATGCTGCCCCCTATCCTAGAGAAGTTAAACCACTCGAGTGTTGCTTTAGCAGTATGCATAGGGTCATTGTCCTGCTGGAAGGTGAACCTCCATCCCAGTCTCAAATCTCCCTGTATTTAGTGCCATCCATCATTCCTTCAATTCTGACCTGTTTCCCAGTCCCTGCCGATGAAAAACATCCCAACAGCATGATGCTGCCACCATCATACTTCAATGTGGGGATGATGTTCTCGGGGTGATGAGAGGTGTTGGGTTTGCGCCAGAAATAGTGTTTTCATTGATGGCCAAAAAGCTTACTTTTAGTCTCATCTGACCAGAGTACCTTCTTTCATATGTTTGAGGGGTCTCCCATATGCCTTTTGGCGAACACCAAACATGTTTGCTTATTTTTTTCTTTAAGTAATGGCTTTTTTTCTGGCCACTCTTTCGTAAAACCCAGCTCTGTGGAGTGTACGGCTTAAAGTGGTCCTGTGGACAGATACTCCAATCTCGGAAGTGGAGCTTTGCAGCTCCTTCAGGGTTGTCTTTGATCTCTTTGTTGCCTCTCTGATTAATGCCCTCCTTGCCTTGTCTGGGAGTTTTTTTTTTTTTAAACGTTCTTTTTCTTTTTTCATGTCACAAATGTTGACTATTTTGTGTATGTCCATTACATGGAATTCAAACAAAAATAAATGTAAATTACAGGTTGTAATGCAACAAAATAGGAAAATCGCCAAGGGGGATGAATACTTTTGCAAGGCCCTGTATGCTGAGCACTTGTTGGCTGCTTTTCATTCACTCTGTGGTCCAGCTCATCCCAAACCATATCMATTTGGTGGAGATTAGGTCATCTGATGCATCACTCCATCACTCTCATTGTTGGTTTATAATAGCTCTTACACAGCCAGGAGGTGTGTTGGGTCATTGTCCTGTTGAAAAACAAATGGTAGTCCCACTAAGCCCAAACCAGAGTGGATGGTGTATCGCTGCAGAATGCTGTGGTAGCCATGCTGGTTAAGTGTGCCTTGAATTCTAAATAAATCACAGACAGTGTCACCAGCAAAGCACACCCACACCATAACACCTCCTCCTCCATGCTTTACGTTGGGAAATACACATGCAGAGATAATCCGTTCACCCACACCGCATCTCACAAAGACACAGTGGTTGGATAAAATCTCCAATTTGGACTCTAGGCCAAAGGACAATTTTCCACCATTTTCCACCGGTCTAATGTCCATTAAACGTGTTTCTTGGCACAAGCAAGTCTCTTCTTATGGGGCATTTGGTAATGGTTTCTTTTCAGAAATTTGACTATAAAGGACTGATTCAGACAGTCTCCTTTGAACAGTTGATGTTGAGATGTGTCTGTTACTTGAACTCTGTGAAGCATTTATTTGGGCTGCAATTTCTGAGGCTGGTAACTGTAATGAACTTATCCTCTGCAGCAGAGGTAACTCTGGGGTCTTCCATTCCTGTGGTGGTCCTCATGAGAGCCAGTTTCATCATAACGCTTGATGGTTTTTGCGACTGCACTTGAAGAACCTTTCYAAGTTCTTCAAATCTTCTCTATTGACTGACCTTCATGTTTTAAAGTAAAGATTAACTTTTGTTTCTCTTTGCTTATTTGAGCTGGTCTTGCAATAATATGGACTTTTACCAAATAGGGATATCTTCTGTATACCTTGTCACAACACAACTAATTGGCGCAAACGCATTAAGAGGGAAATATATTCCACAAATGAACTTTTAAGAAGGCACACCTGTTAATTGATATCCATTCCAGGTGACTACCTCATGAAGCTGGTTAAGCGAATGCCAAGAGTGTGCAAAGCTGTCATCAAGGCAAAGGGTGGCTTTTTGAAGAATCTCAAATATTAAATATATTTAGAATTTGTAACGASTCTCGTGGGTTGAAGAAGGAGACCAAGATGCAGCGTGAAAGGCGTTTGTGATTTTTAATAAAACTGAACACCGCAACAAAATAACAAAGTAGAAAACGAAAGCGAACAGTTCTGTCAGGCAACAAAACAGCTAAACAGAAAATAATTTCCCACAAAACCCAAACAGAAAATCACAACTTATATATGATCTCCAATCAAAGACAACGATAGACAGCTGCGTCTGATTGGGAACCACACATGGCAAAAACAACAAAGAAATAGAAAACATAGAATCTCCCACCCGAGTCATACCCTGACCTAACCAAACATAGAGAATAAATAAGGATCTCTAAGGTCAGGGCGTGACAGATTTGTTTAACACTTTTTTAGTTACTACTTGATTCTATATGTGTTATTTCATAGTTTAGATCGCTTCCCTATTATTCGACAATGTAGAATATAGTAAACATAAAGTAAAACCCTTGAATGAGTAGGTGTTATAAAACTTTTGACCTGTAGTGTAGGTCGTGGTCCCTTGTAAGMATCCGACGGCCAGTGAGTAATCCCCCTCTACCGTCAGTCCTTTTAGCCAACGTGCAATCATTGGAAAACAAAATGGATGAGCTCCGATCAAGACTATCCTACCAACGGGACATTAAAAACTGTAATATCTTATGTTTTACTGAGTCGTGGCTGAATGACGACATGGATAACATTCAGCCGGCAGGGTTTTCGGTCCATCGGCAAGATATAACAGCTGCCTCTGGTAAGACAAGGGGTGGCGGTCTGTGTGTGTCTATTTGTAAATAACAGCTGGGGCACAAAATCTAGACTTTAAGGAAGTCTTGAGGTTTTGCTCGCCTGAGGTAGAATATCTCATGATAAGCTGTTGACCACACTATTTACCAAGAGAGTTTATCTATATTTTCCACCGCTGTCTATTTACCACCACAAACTGATTCTGGCACTACGACGYCACTCAACGAGCTGTATAAAGCCATAAGCAAATAAGAAAATGTTCATCCAGAGGCGGCGCTCCTAGTGGTCGGGGACCTTAATGGAGGGAAACTTAACTTCGTTTTACCTAATTTCTGGACCACCTTTACTCCACACACAGAGACCTGTACAAAGCTCTCCCACGCCCTCCATTTCGCAAATCTGACCATAACTCTATCCTCCTGATTCCTGCTTACAAGCAAAAACTAAAGCAGGAAGTACCAGTGACTCAATAAGGAAGTGGTCAGATGACGCAAATGCTAAGCTACAGGAATGTTTTGCTAGCACATACTGGAACATGTTCCAGGACTCTTCTGATGGCTTTGAGGTGTACACCACATTTTTTTAAATTTCACCTTTATTTAACCATGTAGGCCAGTTGAGAACAAATTCTCATTTACAACTGCGACCTGGCCAAGATAAAGCAAAGCATTGCGACACAAACAACAACACAGAGTTACACATGGAATAAACACACGTACAGTCAATAACACATTAGAAAAAAATCTATATCCAGTGTGACACATCAGTCACTGGCTTCAACAATAAGTGTATCGATGACATCGTCCCCATGGTGACCGTGGGTACATACCCCAACCAGAAGCCATGGATTACAGGCAACATCCACACTGAGCTAAAGGGTAGAGCTGCCGCTTTCACGGAGTGTGACTATAAACAGGATGCTTAGAAGAAATCCTGCTATGCCCTGCGACGAACCATCAAACAGGCAAAGCGTCAATACAGGGCTAAGATTGAATCATACTACACCGGCTCCTACGCTCGTCGGATGTGGCAGGGCTTACAAACTATAACGAACTCCAAAAGGGAAGCAAAGCCACAAGCTTCCCAATGACACAAGCCTACCAGACGAGCTAAATAACTTATATGCTCGCTTCGAGGCAAGCAACACTGAAGCATACATGAAAGCATCAGCTGTTCCGGACGACTGTGTGATCACACCCTCCATAGACAATGTTAGTAAGATGTTAATGTCGTCTTTCAGCCAAGACCTTTAAACAGGTCAGCATTCACAAGGCCGCAGGGCCAGACGGATTACCACGACGTGTACTTCGAGCATGCGCTGACCAACTGGCAAGTGTCTTCAATMACATTTTCATCCTGTCCCTGACCACGAGTCTGTGAAACCAACATGTTTCAAGCAGACCACCATAGTCCCTGTGCCCAAGAACACCAAGGAAACCTGCCTAAATGACTACCGATCCGTAGCACTCACGTCTTTTGCCATGACATGTTTTGAAAGGGCTAAACACATCAACACAGTCATGAAGAGGGCACAACAACGCCTATTCCCCTTCAYGAGACAGAAAATATCTGGCATGGGTTCTCAGATCCTCAAAAAGTTKTACAGCTGCACCATTGAGAGCWTCCTGACCTGGTATGTCAACAGCTCGGCCTKCGACCGCAAGGTACTACAGAGAGTATTGCGTACGGCCCAGCCAAGCTTCCTGCCATCCAGGACCTCTATACCAGGCGGTGTCAGAGGAAGGCCCCAAAAATTGCCAAAGACTCCAGCCACCTTAGTCATGGACTGTTCTCTCTGCTATCTCAAGGCAAGCAGTACCGGAGCGCTAAGTCTAGGTCCAAAAGGTATKTTAACAGCTACCTCAAGCCATAAGACTCCTGAACAGCTAATCAAATGGCTAGCCAGACTATTTGCATTGCCCCCTCCTCACCCCCCATTTTTACGCTGCTGCTACTTTCTGTTTATTATCCATGCATAGTCACTTTAGCTCTACCTACAGTACATGTACATATTACCTCAATTACCTCCACTAACCGGTGCCCCCGCACATTGACTATGTACCGGTACCKCCTGTATATAGCCTCGCTACTGTTATTTCTTTGTTGCTCCTTAATTATTTGTTATTTTTCTATTTGTATTATACATTTATTTTATTTTATTCTGTTTAGTTTATTTAATACTTTATTAACACTTTTTAAAATTAAACTGCATTGTTGGTTAAGGGCTTGTAAGTAAGCATTCACTGTTGTATTCGGCGCATGTGACAAATACAATTTGATTTGATTTGATTGTTGTGACTATTGATGCGAATATTGATGTGTATATTGATGTGTATTATTGATGTGTATAGTGTATATTGACGTTTTGATGTGTATTGATGTGTATGCAGGGCTCATCTGAGAAAGAGACCTCTGTCTCAGCATGACTCCSTGTCGAAATAAACGTTCAGTAAAATACATTCAGTGGGATAATTATCTATCCATTCATCTGGTCGATGACATTAGATGTTKTTTTATTGTTTTCTTGAATGTGGATTTAATTTTCGCCTGAGAAATGTGATTTGGTAAAGAATTCCATTCGGTGATGGCTCTGTATATTACTGTAGATTTGAGGAGATTTGTCCTTGGTCTGGGGGGGTATCTGATGTCCTGAACTATCCTGTCTGGTTTGGTGGTTATGTTCATTGCTAGTATACACTCATTGTTCAGAAAATTACTGTGGATCTTAAAAAATATTACGTTACTAAAGAACATCAAAAGACTAGATACTAACTTGTGTTCAACGGGTAACCATGAGAGATAATGGTGCATTCGTTTGACATTCATACAGCAAATCTGGCAGCCCTGTTTTGAGTTGGAGATTTTTAAGATCTGTTTTTGCTGCAGATGACCATAGTGCTGGATAGTACATACTCAGAACATGTTCTTGTTATAGCAATGTCATTACCAATTTTTAATTACAATGCTTTCTATACGTTTTGGAAATATTCAACACCAATTTGTTAATGTCAACCCACTCAGACACCATTCTTAGTTCTTTGCTCAGTACATCTGTTAGCTCAGTATATACTGATGCAGCGCTATACATTGTAGAGTCATCAGCATACATAACCAATCTTGCTTTATTGATTACTGAGGATAAATAATAAGTAAAGGTAGAGGATTAGTCAGCTTTCTTGAAGAACACCACAGTGTACTGTAAATCTTTACTGTTCGAAAGGCTACCATTAAATAACTTTTCCTGTTATCCATACGCTTTAGCCAATCATCTGTCATTTGCGCTAAGGCCGTACACGTAGAATMCCCTTCTCTGTATGCATGCTGGAAACCCGTTATCAGACCGTTACATGAGAAATAATCCTGGATTTGCACAGTACACTTTTTTCCAATCATTTACTTAACACAGGCAGCAAGTTTTAAGGACKAGCGGAGGCAGATTTCTTTATGCTTACACWAAAAAATGCTGGGTTGTTTGGTTGACCCAGCTGCTSGGTTGCAGGCGGTGGGTCACATTTTTTCCCTCGTCCCGCTTAGTTCACGCAGTCGGGCCTTTGTCCGCTCTACCTTCCCTTTTCGTGAGCAAGCGGCTGGAGATATTTTCGCTCTTGATAGCCCTCCTCTCTGGAGTAGGGCCAAAACAGACCATACACGTAACTGCTCAAAATGCTTAGGACATCCTAATAACCTTTGATGGCTRATGTCATTCCGTCGGCTCCTCGCAATAACATCTGCTTACCATGTGTATGTGACCAATACAATTTGATTTCATTTGCTCTCTCTTGCATGGCCAGCTAATGGTGATAACATGCTGCCTGTTACCTGCTGCCTGCCTGTTCCCGGTTCTTCCCTTTGACACCTTTGACCACCTTCTCCCTCCGTTAACCTTAATCAAGGCATTCACTTTCTCAACCTTCCGTCCGTCGATCTACTCATGATGATTAATGATGTMMTTTTTTTGTAGTTGTTGTTTTACAATGCTTTGTGATTTCTTCATGTAATGAATAGCTCTATAAAAGTTGAYTAAATTCAACATTTTTATTAATTAAGGGCACAGTCCAAGAGGATCAAGTATGTTTTGCAAGAAAAACTATGCTCAAATGCCTCGGACGCATTACGAGATATCCCAGTTAACTGGAGCACAATCTCTGCCCTCCTGCGGTTTTATCACCGCTGGGGTGCACATGACACACAGGCAATGACAAATTAACAGCCTCTGKGAGACCGATTTTTGCATCTATCCAGACTCCTAGACTGAACGMGGTTTTCTCATTTGGGCAAAACGTCATTCTCCATCCTCACTCCTACTCTATCCTCCATGACCCGGAAACCGATAAGTCGTCGAGTGTGTCAATTCGTTTGTAGGCAAARGAAAGAGTGTCCTTCCCTCCTCGATAGCCACCTTTCATCGAGGATACTCATGTATATCCTACTGTGTACTCATGTGTATCTGCCACACCCCCTTTGAATCATATTCATTTTGTCAAAGGAGAAAAACATGTACACATTTAAAAACAATAGGCTACTTATTGTTTRATCTGTAAAATATCTTGCACAACTAACTTAATTTGTTTAGATCACTTTACACATTTATCCACATTTCCTCTCTTCGCAGACTCTCCTCGATTTAACTTTGACCTTTTTCAAAAAGAGGCGAGAGAAGACAGTGGAGAAAGAATGCAGGAGGTGAGCAAATCTAATGGTAAAAGGCCTTAGAAGTGACAACCCTATGATGGTTTTTGGAGACATCCCTACATGGTGATAACGCACTATTAGGGATTGAAGCGCTGGCATGCCCTGTCAAGGTTGCTGCCCTATGATTTTTCCTCCTCTATGCCTAGCACTCCCCACTCCAATAAGCAGAGTAAYGTAACATGCTTATCCCTCATCTTCGAGCCCCTTGATAACCAAGGAGGCCCTGGTTGGCAGAGATCACTCTCCTGATTTACAACCAGTCCTGGAAGATACCGTTACGCKGGGATCTTCTGACCCAACTCTGAGCATGGCCTGTGAAAGGATGAATCAGAATGCTACAGGCCTGAAGGTCAAGATCATTGAGACGATTCAGAGTGCCKCTTCTACACGCTCACTGTATGGAAAGAAGTGGAACGTTTTTGAGAGGTGGGGTGGCCTAAACCGACCAATGTTCTGTATCCAAGGTTTTATGCTTTATTGCAGGACCTTTTTGAACAGACGGAAAATCTCCACTTCCAAGGTCCATTTAGCCGCTATCTCGATCTGCCATACATGCCTCAACAGTTACACAGTAAGGTAACACTTGTTACACAACCCCAGCTTTATGCGGAAACTATGGTTGTCTCATCTTAGAGCTTGTGGTTTTCCACCCGCCGCTCTTCCCATTGTTTGTGTCCAGGACGCGTGAAGAGCATTTGCTTCAACAAAGCGTGAGTATTGCGTAAGCCACAACACCATGCCTGGAAATTCCTGGTGGTATTGACGGCCATGGTCGCTGATGCCCCTTTGTGTTGCCGTAATGCCCCCTAAAAAATCCATGCCTTGCGGCCATAGTGGCCATAGTGCCCTTGGGCACAATTATAATAATTARAATTCCCTTCTCTCGGCTGCCAATCACCGTGCTCCGAAGCACCTCTCACTGATATGGCTCTCTCAGATATCTAAATTCTTATTAGCCAATGCCTGTCATGTGATCATGTCCTTCTCACAGGCATCACACCTCAGAAGTAGGCTACAAGAGAAGACAGACACATCAGAATTCCAAGACGCGTATTGAAGATGTTAGAAGAACTAACCACATTTACTTTTCATCAGCCAACAAAATGAGTAGGCCTAACGGACAGCAAAAGCACTACCCTATGTCAATCTACTGGTAATAGTGCAAAATTGACCTATTCTATTGGTCAGCRTGTCCTTCTGTGCGAGAAATGAATATTCCAAACAGACTCTGGGACACTTGTGGGARGTGARAGATCCCAAATGAATACAAAAAACCTTTTCAAAGCAATGAGTCTGATGCAACCGATTAGAACGTTTAGCTTAAAATGTTGATKAACTATTAGGCTATTTCTTCACATTATAAGTGCATGCATGCAAATGRGAAAGGTTTCATATGACATAGATGACAAAATCCTTTCACTTAGAAAGAGGGAAGATCTAAAGATGCAACAAGAAGCATGGGTTGCTAATATGAGTAGGATTGTGTCTTTGGCTGCTGGGCAAATAAAGAAAGATGATAACATGAGGGAAATACTGGTTTAAATGGCATWTGAGGAAGTGTTTATGAAATCATCCCTTTAACATTCTTATGCCTCATAAAATAAAATAAAAACATCCAGGTTTTAAACCATTATTTATAGTTAAATGCGCAACAGACACTGGCCTTTCTCTCCTGTCGGAAAGAACAGTGCCTCAAGTATTTAGACAGAATCAAGCCATTCGATTTTAATAATAATTCGACGTTATATTTGTCAAACATTACTGCCGTTAAAGTTTGGCTACATTTTCAGGCGCCTCCCTCATGTCAGCATCAGTCTGGACACGACAATCTGTAGCTAATACACATAGGCTATCACGTACACTTCAATATGTATGTAACYTCCTGACCAGAGTTCTTATGTGTTTTGCTTGTTTAGTGTWGGTCAGGACGTGAGCTGGGTGGGAATTCTATGTTGTGTGTCTAGTTTGTCTGTTTCTGTGTCCAGCCTAATARGGTTCTCAATCAGAGGCAGCTGTCAATRGTTGTCCCTGATTGAGAATCATATATAGYAGGCTTGTTTTGTGTTGGGATTTTGTGGGTGATTGTTTCCTGTCTTCTGTCTTTGTGTTCTGCACCAGATAGGACTGTCTCGGTTTTCACATTTGTTATTTTGTATTTTGTATAGTGTTCACGTTATTGTCTCTTCTTTATTAAATCATGTTGAACACTAGCCGCGCTGCATTTTGGTCCTCTCCTTCACCTATGGAAGAAAACCGTGACAATGTAGGCTAATTATTTATGAAGATTTACATACACTTATGTTTTTCTTAATAGAATAGCCACTGTTTTTCAAATCTATTTAATTGGCTATTTTGGTTAATAGCCTCGGTGCCCTAGCAGATGGCCTTGGAGACCTGGCACATTGGTAACATCTTGAAGGCCAAATGGCTTTGCCCCTAAAATCACAAAATCACACCGACCCTAATGCACCCTTAATACCAAGCCCTTGACTTAACCACACCCTTCCTCCTTGCCCCCGCCTGCCTTGCCTCCTCCTCGCATCCCATGAGATGACATGAATAGAAAAGAGCAGAAGCTCTGAACTATCCAATCCTGAGGCTTTGCTGCTTTCCAACTATTCAGAAATTTGACTGTTCACTGCAGACTTTATCAAATTACAAAAAGCCGATACATTATCATAACAATTAATACTGGATTATACCTGAAGTGTTACCAAATAATACATATTTAATGATGATTAGTATTTGCTGTTTTGTCTTTTTTATWGCACTACTATGCACGATTTAAAGAGTTTGGACAAAGTGCYTCCCAAATGGCACCCTATTGCCTTAATAATGCTTTACTTTTTATCAGAGCCCTTAGTGCATTACACTGTAACGCTCTTCTACCTCGTCCTCCTCCTCAGACGAGGAGAGGAGAGAAGGATCAGATGACCAAAATGCAGCGTTGTAATTAGACATGATATTTATTAAACAAGGACGAAAACGAACACGAAAATATACTTGAAGAATTTACAAAACAACAAACGACGTAGACTGACCTGAACATAAGAACTTACATAAAACCGAAGAACGCATGAAACAGGAACAGACTACAACAAACGAACGAACACACGAAACAGTCCCGTGTGGTGCATACAGACACAGACACAGGAAACAACCACCCACAACAAACAATGTGAAACCACCTACCTTAATATGGTTCTCAGAGGAGATGAAAACCACCTGCCTCTAATTGAGAACCATATCAGGTCACCCATTAACCAACATAGAAACACATAACATAGAATGCCCACCTACACTCACGCCCTGACCGACAAACACATACAAAAACAACAGAAAACAGGTCAGGAACGTGACATACACGGTTGAAGTCGGAAGTTTACATACACTTAGGTTGGAGTCATTAAAACTCATTTTCCAGAAAATTCCAGAAAATGTAATGGCTTTAGAAGCTTCTGATAGGCTAATTAACATCATTTGAGTCAAATGGAGGCCTACATTCAAACTCAGTGCCTCTGCTTGACATCATGGGAAAATCAAAAGAAATCAGCCAAGACCTCACAAACAAAATTGTAGACCTCCACAAGCCTGGTTCATCCTTGGGAGCAATTTCCAAATGCCTGAAGGTACCACGTTCATCTGTAAAAACAATAGTATGCAAGTATAAACACCATGGGACGCAGCCATCATACCGCTCAGGAAGGAGACGCGTTCTTTCTCCTAGAGATGAATGTACTTTGGTGCGAAAAGTGCAAATGAATCAATCCCAGAACAACAGCAAAGGACCTTGTGAAGATGCTGGAGGAAACAGGTACAAAAGTATCTATATCCACAGTAAAAATTTGTCCTATATCGACATAACCTGAAAGGCTGCTCAGCAAGGAAGAAGCCGCTTCTCCAAAACCGCCATCAAAAAGCCAGGCTACGGTTTGCAACTGCACATGGGGACAAAGATCGTACTTTTTGGAGAAATGTCCTATGGTCTGATGAAACAAAAATAGAACTGTTTGGCCATAATGACCATTGTTATGTTTGGAGGAAAAAGGGGGAGGCTTGCAAGCCGAAGAACACCATCCCAACCGTGAAGCACGGGGTGGCAGCATCATGTTGTGGGGGTGCTTTGCTGCAGGAGGGACTGGTGCACTTCACAAAATAGATGGCATCATGAGGTAGGAAAATTATGTGGATATATTGAAGCAACATCTCAAGACATCAGTCAGGAAGTTAAAGCTTGGTCGCAAATGGGTCTTCCAAATGGACAATGACCCCAAGCATACTTCCAAAGTTGTGGCAAAATGGCTTAAGGACAACAAAGTCAAGGTATTGGAGTGGCCATCACAAAGCCCTGACCTCAATCCCATAGAAAATTTGTTGGCAGAACTGAAAAAGCGTGTGTGACCAAGGAGGCCTACAAACCTGACTCGGTTACACCAGCTCTGTCAGGAGGAATGGACCAAAATTCACCCAACTTATTGTGGGAAGCTTGTGGAAGGCTACCCGAAACGTTTGACCCAAGTTAAACAGTTTAAAGGCAATGCTACCAAATACTAATTGAGTGTATGTAAACTTCTGATGTGATGAAAGAAATATAAGCTGAAATAAATCATTCTCTCTACTCTTATTCTGACATTTCACTTCCTTAAAATAAAGTGGTGATCCTAACTGACCTAAGACAAAGAATTTWMYKTWYYATTAAATGTCAGGAATCGTGAAAARTGAGTTTAAATGTATTTGGCTAAGGTGTATGTAAACGTCTGACTTCAACTCTATAGGGATTAGGGTACCATTCAGGACTCGACCACAGTCTCAGAGAAGAGAAGACCTTTGTAGTTTTGAGCTGCCATCATTGAAGTCGTTTGTGGTGACGAGGTGCACAAGGGCGTTGTACAAAACAAAGTAATCAGTGATTGGATCGTCTCTAACTAATCAGAGTATCAAAGCCAATGACGAGTTTTCAAAACACCGCTTTACCCCCGTGTGTCTGGCTCTGGCCCAACCCATCGGTTTCTGGACCAATCAGACGGCCCCAAATGTGTTCGTAGTCAGTGCGGTATCGGGGAGGTATATACTCATTGCAGAGCAAAAACAAATATTTGTGGGCGTGGCATAGTGTTTGGACAGAGCAAGGAGTCTGGGTAGCCAAGCAAACCCAGCTCTGGGAGYGAAGGTACAGGCAAGCAAAAAAGCAGTGTAGCGAATGACAAAGCAGCAGAATAATTTGGTGTGAGTCATCAGGCTAGAGCAGGGTGGTTTAATTAGACTCCCCAGCTCTCTTTCTCTCTCTAATCGTCTACACATCACTCAGAGAGAGGAGAGAGAGGTGAACTCAGTGTCATGCCGTTGCATTTTATGTCCAACATATTAATAATGCTTAGAAGTAGAATTTATTAATCAATAATCCATACCACACAAATTATAGCCAAGCCCGMATGAAAGATTGAGCTGCTTCATGACCGGAGTGGACAAGGTCACACATGCCCATACTTAGAAAAACACATAGCCCTGAGATCCATCAAATTAAATTCAATAAAAAGCCATTAAAATGTAGTTCCATTCTCAAATGAGGATTTGAGCAACTCAGAAGGGCAAGTGAAGTTCAAGTTCAATGCCAGCAAGTCTCAACTTGGTACAGCACTGAAACAATTACGATTTGTCCATGTAAATGAATGGCGAGGAGTGATTGATATTTGCAAGGATTTTGTGTTATACAATTCACCAGTGTAATATTCTGACAGTATTTATGATAGTGGGAGGGGGAAGAAGAGAGAGAGTAACCTGTGAGCGAGAGACAGAGAGGAAAAGAGAGAGAATGGCGTAGGGAGAAGGAGATATGGAGAGATAGAGAAAGAAAGAAACTGCTGCATGAGAATATGTGTTTTAACAGCAAATGTATTTCACGTTATGCAAATCAGACAATGGAAATGTGCTAATTGTGAATTACATGGTGTCTTTTTGTATGCACTAACATTGCCATGGTTCGTTGGACAAAGACAATGCGAAAATGAATGTTTTTGTTGGGTTTTTGGATAAAATCCGAAAATAAGATCTCTAGTAAACACAGGCTTAGGAGATCAAATACGTTTTGTTCTATGAGATCATATATACCTGCATTTCTGTTCGTCTGTTGCCAGTTCGTCTTGTCCCGTCAAGTCCTAACAGCGTGTTCCCGTGTTTCCTGTCCTCTAGTTTTTGCTTTTCCTAGTCTTCTGGATCAGCTTCGCAACGCAGTCTCCTCCCAAGGTGACACCATTGGATAACACGAGGAGTTACTGCAAAGCCTTATGGAGGGACTCCATACCTTGGCAGAACMCCATGGCCATGCGTTCAGTACATTGCTTGAGCAATTCCGCAGATTCCCAACTAGGCAGCAAGCCACAACAGTAATCCCCAATTCTCTCAGCAACCCCGGCACCAGCGGCTCTTCTTCCCAGCCTATCATGGTTCTGGAACCATGCCGGGAATTTCTCACCCAGTGCTCCCTCATTTTCGAACTGCATCCTTCTTTGTTCACCTCCAACCGCTCGGAGATAGCATACCTGATAATGCTGATGTACGGGAGGGCACTCGTCTGGGCTATGGCGGTGTGGGAGCAACAGTCCAACGTTTACCTCAGTCTGGAGGAGTATGTGGAAGAGGTACGATAAGTGTTCGATTTTCTGTTGTCCGGGAGAGAGGCTGCTAGTAAGCTGCTCTAACTATGTCAAGACTCACGTAGTGTGGCAGACTACATTGTTGATTTTCACACGTTGGAGGCTGAGAGTGCCTCGAACCCGGAAGCCCTGTTCGACATGTTCCTTCACGGATTATCGGAGATGATTACAGACAAGCTTGCAGCCCAGGAGCTGCCCATGGATCTCGACACCTTCATAGCCTTGACCATCCGGATCAATGGGCGGCTAAGGGAACGTAGGAGGGAGAGGAGGTCGGTTCCGTCGCCCTTGCTCGACCTCAAATTCCACCTCGCCTRCGAGGAATCCTGGAAATACCCGAAGTCTACATTTCCGAGATAATCCGGTGTCACCCGAGTTCCCTCGGAAATCACTCAGGGCTATCGACACGCCTCCTCCGGAGCCCATGCAACTGGGCAGGGCTAGATTGTCTCCTGCTGAGCGCTTACGCAGACTGAACACCAAGAGGTGTCTGTATTGTGGAGCTACGGGCCATTTCTTATTTACCTACCCCGAGCTGACAAGGTCAAAATTGGTCATTCTGCCCCTGAGCAAGGCAGTTAACCCACTGTTCCCCGGGCGCCAAAGGCGTGGATGTCCATTAAGGCAGCACCCCGCACCTCTCTGAGTCAGAGGGGTTGAGTTAAATGCGGAAGACACATTTCAGTTGAATACATTCAGTTGGACAACTGACTAGGTATCCCCCTTTCCCCTTACCTGCTCATTAAAAGACCAGGCTCATCAGTAGGTATGAGTACACTGGTGAGCCGTACGGGGAGTTTCCAATCTCTCACTACTCGTAACCCCCTCTATGCTACCCTATTGTGGTGGGACCAGTCTGGGTGCTCATTGACTCTGGGGCCGACGAGAGCTTGATGGACTCTACCCTGGTGTTGGAGCTAGGTATCGCCATTCAACCCCTTTCCATCCCGATGGACGTAAGAACGCTGGATGGGCGCTCCATTGGCAGAGTCACCCACAATATGGTTCCCATCAACCTGCGAGTGTCAGGCAGCCATAGTGAGTCTATGCAGTTTCTGCTCCTGGAGTCCCCTCATGTACCCATGGGTTGAGGGACACAACCCCCTAATCGACTGGGCTACGGGTTCCATCATGGGTTGGAGTCCGTTTTGCCATGCACATTGTCTGAAGTCGGTGCAGCCTGCCCCGAAACATCTCCCTGCGGGCTTGGGTAAAGCCTCGGATCTCACAGCCATTCTCGCGGAGTACCAGGACTTAAGGGAGGTTTTCAACTCTGCCCGCACCATATCTCTTCCTCCGCATCGGCCCTACGACTGTGCTATCGACCTTCTCCTGGGCACCACACCGCCTCGAGTGCGACTTTATTCCCTGTCGGGTCCGGAGACCAAATTGATGGAAGGGTATATTGAGGACTCTCTTGCTGCAGGGATTATGTGTCCATCTGCCTCCCCTACCGGCATAGGGTTCTTCTTTTTTGGAGAAGGACAAGACCCTGCGTCCGTGTATCGACTACCGGGGTCTTAATGACATTACGGTTTWAAAAAATTACCCGCTACAACTCATCTCCTTGGGTTTCGAGCTTCTCCAGGGGATGGTCATCTCCAAGTTGGACCTTCGGAATGCCTACTATTTGGTTCAGATATGGGAAGGAGACGAGTGGAAGACAGCCTTTAACATGGCTAGCGGGCACTACGAGTTCCTGGGGATTCCGTTCAGACTAAACAACACTCTCCCAGTGTTCCAGGCCCTGGTCAATGATGGGCTCCGTGACATGTTATACCGATTTGTGTTTGCCTGCCTCAACGACATCCTAATTTATTTCCAGTCAGCTCAAGAGCATGTCCAACAGGTCCTCCAGCGTCTCCTGGAGAATCAGCTTTTCGTAAAGGCAGAGAAATGTGAGTGCCATCACTCCACCGTCTCCTTCSTAGGATATGTCATCGCTGCAGGTAATATTCAGATGGACCCTGACAAGATGAGGTGGTGGATTGGCCTCAACCCACATCCAGAGAGCAGCTGCAACGTTTCCTGGGGTTTGCTAATTTTTACCATCGTTTCGTCCGGGGTTGCAGCATCCTTGCTTCTCCCCTCTCTGCACTCACCTCTCCCAAGGTTCCGTTCATATGGTCTCCAGCAGCTGACCGGGCATTCTCAGACCTCAAGCCGTGATTCACTACAGCTCCCTTCTTAATCCATCCGGACCCATCCTGTCAGTTCGTTGTGGAGTTCGCCTCAGAAGTTAGAGTGGGGGCTGTCCTGTCCCAGCGTTCTGCCCAGGACCAGAAGCTGCATCCCTGCGCGTTCCTTTCCTATTGTCTTAACCCTGTTGGGAGGATCTATGATGTGGGAAATCGAGAATTACTCACAGTTAAAATGACGTTGGAGGAGTGGATGCACTGGTTAGAAGGGGCGGAACATCCATTCTTGGTGTGGACGGACCATAAGAACCTGTAATATTGCCGCACCGCCAAGCGCTTGTACTCCAGGCAGGCGAGWTGGGCCCTGTTTTCACTGATTTCCATTTCACTATCTCCTACCACCGGGGTCCAAGAATGTGAAGCCTGACACACTCTCACGTCTGATCAGCTCCACTACTACAACATCGGACCCCGAGACCATCCTCCCTACTTCCTGTCTAGCGGCTGCTATCATCTGGGGAATAGAGAGTCTGGTATGCAAGGTGCAGTGTTTGTTTCCTTCTGCAGTGTGTGTGCACAGGACAAAACTCTGCGGGAAGCTCTGGCTGGCCTACTTCAACCACTCCCTGTTCCTCACCGCCCCTGGTCCCATATATCCTTGGACTTCGTCACGGGTCTCCTTCCTTCAGATGGCAACACCACCATCGTTAAGGTGGTGGATAGGTTTTCCAAAGCCGCCCATTTTATCCCCTTTCCTAAGTTTCCCTCAGCTACGGAGACAGCCCTGCTCATGATGCAACACATCTTCCGGATCCATGGAATTCTGGTCGACATGGTCTCCGATCGCAGTCCTCAGTTCTCATCCAGGTTCTGGAAGGCGTTCTGCACTCTCATTGGGTCGTCGGCCAGRCTGTCCTCTGGATTTCATTCCTAGTCTAACGGCCAGTCGGAGTGAGCCAATCAGGACCTGGAGACAACTCTTCATTGCCATGTCTCCAGTAACTCGTGTTGGTGGAATATGCCCTCAACACCTATACCTGTTCTGCTACTGGTCTCTCGCCTTTTGAGTGTTCCCTGGGATATCAGCCCCCACTCTTCCCGGAGCAAGAGGAAAAGGTCAGCATACCTTCTGCTCAGATGTTTGTCCATTGCTGTCGCCGTACCTGGAAGAGAGCCCGGGCTGCTCTTCTCAAGACCATCTCCAGGTATCGACAACAGGCGGACCGCCACCAGACCCCTGCTCCCAGCTACTGCATTGGACAGAGGGTATGGCTTTCCACTGCCCCTCCGGGTGGAGTCCCGCAAACTMTCCCRCCGTTTTATCGMCCCTTTCCCCATCTCCAAGATTCTTAGCCCCTCTTCTGTTTGTCTTCTGTTGCCCCGCACCCTCCATATACATTCCCCTTTCCATGTATCTAGAATTAAACAAATCAAAATCAAATCAAATTTATTTATATAGCCCTTCTTACATAAGCTGATATATCAAAGTGCTGTACAGAAACCCAGCCTAAAAACCCAAACAGCAAGCGATGCAGGTGTAGATGCACGGTGGCTAGGAAAAACTCCCTAGAAAGGCCAAAACCTAGGAAGAAACCTAGAGAGGAACCAGGCTATGAGGYGTGACCAGTCCTCTTCTGCCTGTGCCGGGTGGAGATTATTTCAGAACATGGCCAAGATGTTCAAATGTTCATAAATGACCAGCATGGTCAAATAATAATAATCACAGTAGTTGTCGAGGGTGCAACAAGTCAGCACCTCAGGAGTAAATGTCAGTTGGCTTTTCATAGCCGATCATTGAGAGTATCTCTACCTCTATAGAGAGTTGAAACCCGTCTCATGGCTCTTTGTCTCCTGTTTCCAGTTCGCCTTGTCACGTCGAGTTCTACTAGTGTGTTACTGTGTTTCCTGTGCTCTAGCTTTTGCTTTTCCTAGACTCCCAGGCCTTTCTGCCTGACCCTGATCCTGCCTGTCGTCCTGTACCTGCCTGACTCTGATTTGGATTACGACTCTTTGCCTGCCTTGACCTACCGATTGCCTGCCCTTTGTACTGTAATAAACTCTGAGACTCGTACTATCCATCTCCTGTGTCTTCATCTGGGTCTTAGCCTGAGACATAATACAATAGTATATTTAACACGATTTCTGAATGACTACCTCATATCTGTACCGCACACATACAATTATCTGTAAGGTCCCTCAGTTGAGCAGAGAATTTCAAACACAATTTCAACCAAAAACCAGGGAGGTTATCTAATGCCTTGCAAAGAAGAGGAGCTATTGGTAGATGGGTAAAACTATTGAATGTCCCTTTGAGCATGGTGAAGTTATGAATTACACTTTGGATGATGTATCAATACACCCATTCACTACAAACATACAGGCGTCCTTCCTAACTCAGTTGCCGGAGAGGAAGGAAACCGCTTAGGGATTTCACCATGAGGCCTAATGGTGACTTTAAAAAATTTACAGAGTTTAATGGCTGTGATAGGAGAAAACTGAGGATGGATCGACAACAACATATTTTGCTAAGAAATTCACTTTTTGTCCTTACAGTGTTATGTTTGGGGCACATCCAATACATCACATTACTGAGTACCACACTCCATATTTTAAAGCATAGTGGTGGCTGCATCCTTTTATGGGTATGCTTGTAATCGTTAAAGGACTGGGGAGTTTTTCAGGATAAAAAAGAAAAGCAACGGAGCTAAGCATAGGCAAAATCCTAGAGGAAAACCTGGATCAGTCTGCTTTCCACCAGAACCTCATTCACTTTTCAGCAGGACAAAAACGTAAAACACAAGGCCAAATCTACACTGGAAGATAGTGTCAAGAAGACAGTGAATGTTCCAGTTCTAAAACATGTTTTTCTAAAATGTTTTCACTTTGTCATTATGGGGTATTGTGTGTAGATGGGTAAGAAAAAAATYAATTGAATCCATTTTGAATGGGCCGTAACACAGCAAAACGTGGAATACGTCAAGGGTTATGAATACTTTCTGAAGGAACTGTATGAGATATGGTGCTATTTGGGACCCATCAATACAGTCTCCACTTACAGGTCCCTGTGTCTAATAAAACTGGTTCTGTACACATTCATTATATCAAACATTTGGGCATGGACTCTACAAGGTGTCGAAAGCATGCTGACTCCAATGCTTCCCACAGTTGTGTCAAGTTGGCTGGATGTCCTTTGGGTGGTGGACCATTCTTTATACACATGGGAAACTGTTGAGAGTGAAAAACCCAAKTGCGTTGCAGTTCTTYACACAATCCGTTGCACCTGCTACCTGCTACCATACCCCGTTCAAAAGCACTTAAATATTTTGTCTTTCCCATTCAKCCACACACAATACATGTCTCAATTGCATCAAGGCTTAAAAATACMTTTTAAACCTGTCTCCTCCCCTTCATCTACCTTATTGAAGTGGATTTAACAAGTGACATCAGTAAGGGATCATAGCTTTRGCCTGGATTCTGGTCCGTCTATGTCAAGGAAAGAGCAGGTGTTCTTTATGTTTTGTTTACTCAGTGTATATTGAAGAGTGAAATACAATGGACTGGAACAATCCATTCCTCAATATACAAATAATAACAATATATAATATCATGTCTGCTTTTGATAATATTTACTGTAGCACTATGTATACTCACTATGTATAATATATACTCTATTGCAAATGAATGTAAAGTGCTATATCCATATTCCATATGCTCCACAAAAATAATATTGTGGTCTCCCTAGAGAGTGCGTCTGTCTGGCTGTTGCTGTCTCCTTACTTAGAAAGATGATTGCCCTTTGTCAGTGGAGCGTAACACATAGCTTGGTAGAACAAACAGAGAAATCAGAAATCAGGGAGGGATACACAAAGGTCAGCATCTGACGGCAGTGAGATATATTGAGCCCTGAGGACTGCTTCTTCAGACCAGTGAGATATATTGAGCCCCGAGGACTGCTTCTTCAGACCAGTGAGATATATTGAGCCCTGAGGACTGCTTCTTCAGACCAGTGAAGATATATTGAGCCCTGAGACTGCTTCTTCAGACCAGTGAGATATATTGAGCCCTGAGGACTGCTTCTTTCAGACCAGTTAGATAAACTTGAAGCCCTGAGGACTGCTTCTTCAGATCACTGAGATATATTGAGCCCTGAGGACTGCTTCTTCAGACCAGTGAGAGATGGACTTACAGATTCATCCCTCGCTCTCCACTGTCTCTCTGATATTCTTAAAAGTTTTGATTAGATTAGCATTATAAGGGAATACTGTAGGAGCCTAATGTCTGCAAAACCAAACAATACAGAAAGACTGTATGGTGCAGTCAATGATTCATATTTTCCATGTAAACTCTTGATTTTACAATTGGTAAAACTGACATGTAATTTAAAATGTCCTTGGCATCGTTTATATGGGCCGTTCTGGCTCAGACAATATAAGATTATACATACAGTACCAGTCAAAAGTTTGTACACACCTACTCATTCCAGGGTGTTTTTTTATTTGTAGAATAATAGTGAAGACATCAGAACTATGAAATAACACACATGGAATCATGTAGTGACCAAAAAAGTGTTAAACAAATCTAAATATATTTTATATTTGAGATTCTTCAAATAGCCACCCTTTGCCTTGATGACAGCTTCAAATCAAAGTTTATTTGTCACGTGCGCCGAATACAACAGGTGTAGACCTCACAGTGAAATGCTTACTTACAGGCTCTAACCAATGGTGCGGGGGAAAAAAGAAGGTATGTGTGCATGTGTGTGTGTGTGTGTGTGTGTGTGTGTGTGTGTGTAGGTAAGTAAAAACAACAACAACAGTAAAAATACATTTGAAAAAAGAGTAGCAAGGCTATATGCAGACACCTGTTAGTCAGGCTTATTGAGGTAGTATGTACATGTAGGTATCGTTAAAGTGACTATGCATATATGATGAACAGAGAGTAGCAGAAGCGTAAAGAGAGGGGTTGGCGGGTGGTGGGACACAATGCAGATAGCCCGGTTAGCCAATGTGCGGGAGCACTGGTTGGTCGGGCCAATTTAGGTAGCATGTACATGAATGTATAGTTAAAGTGACTATGCATATAAGATAAACAGAGAGTAGCAGCAGCGTAAAAGAGGGGTTGGGGTTGGGGGGGGGACACACACAATGAAAATAGTCAGGGCCTTCCTCTGACACCGCCTGGTGTAGAGGTCCTGGATGCCAGGCAGCTTTGCCCCAGTGATGTACTGGGCCATACGCACTACCATCTGAAGTGCCTTGCGGTCGGAGGCCGAGCAATTGCCGTACCAGGCAGTGATGCAACCGGTCAGGATGCTCTTGATGTTGCAGCTGTAAAACCTTTTGAGGATCTCAGGACCCATGCCAAATCTTTTTAGTTTCCTGAAGGGGAATAGGCTTTGTCGTGCCCTCTTCACGACTGCCTTGGTGTGTTTGGACCAATCTAGTTTGATGTTGATGTGGACAAGCTCTCAACCTGCTCCACTACAGCCCCGTCGATGAGAATGGGGACGTGCTCGGTGCTCCTTTTCATGTAGTCCACAATCATCTCCTTAGTCTTGGTTACGTTGAGGGATAGGTTGTTATTCTGGCACCWCCCGGCCAGGTCTCTGACCTCCTCCCTATAGGCTGTCTCGTCGTTGTCAGTGATCAGGCCTACCACTGTTGTGTCGTCAGCAAACTGAATGATGGTGTTGGAGTCGTGCCTGGCCATGCAGTCGTTGGTGAACAGGGAGTACAGGAGGGGACTGAGCACGCACCCCTGGGGAGCTCCAGTGTTGAGGATCAGCGTGGCAGATGTGTTGCTACCTACCCTCACCACCTGGGGGCGGCCTGTCAGGAAGTCCAGGATCCAGTTGCAGAGGGAGGTGTTTAGTCCCAGGATCCTCAGTTTGGTGATGAGCTTTGAGGGTACTATGGTGTTGAACGCTGAGCTGTAGTCATTGAACAGCATTCTCACATAGGTGTTCCTTTTGTCCAGGTGGGAAAGGGCAGCGTGGAGTGTAGATTGCTTCATCTGTGGATCTGTTTGGGCGGTATGCAAATTGGAGTGGGTCTAGGGTTTCTGGGATAATGGTGTTTATGTGAGCCATTACCAGCCTTTCAAAGCACTTCTCTCAACCAACTTCATGAGGTAGTCACCTGGAATGCATTTCAATTAACAGGTGTGCCTTGTTAAAAGTTAATTTGTGGAATTTCTTTCCTTCTTGATGCATTTGAGCCAATCAGTTGTGTTGTGACAAGGTAGGGGTGGTATACAGAAGATAGCCCTATTTGGTAAAAGACCAAGTCCATATTATGGCAAGAACAGCTCAAATAAGCAAAGAGAAGCAAGAGTCCATCATTACTTTGAGACATGAAGTCAGTCAATCTGGAACATTTCAAGATTCTCCAAGTGCAGTCGCAAAAACCATCAAGCTCTATGATGAAACTSGCTCTTGTGAGGACCGCCACAGGAAAAGAAGATGCAGAGTTACCTCAGCTGCAGAGGATAAGTTCATTAGAGTTACCAGCATCAGAAATTGCAGCCCAAATAAATGCTTCACAGAGTTCAAGTAACAGACACAACTCAACATCAACTGTTCAGAGGAGACTTTGTGAATACGACCTTCTTGGTCTAATTGCTGCAAAGAAACCACTACTAAAGGACACCAAATAGAAGAGACTTGCTTGGGCAAAGAAACACGAGTAATGGACATTCGACTGGTGGAAATCTGTTCTTTGGTCTGATGAGTCAAAATTTGAGATTTCTGGTTCCAACCGCCGTGTCTTTGTGACATGCAGAGTAGGTGAACGGATGATCTCCGCATGTGTGGTTCCGACCGTGAAGTATGGAGGAGGAGGTGTGATGGTGTGGGGGTGCTTTGTTGGTGACACTGTCAGTGATTTATTGAGAATTCAAGGCACACTTAACCAGTGTGGCTACCACAGCATTCTGCAGCGATATGCCATCCCATCTGGTTTGCACTTAGTGGGACTATCATTTGTTTTTCAACAGGACAATGACCCAACACACCTCCAGGCTGTGTAAGGGCTATTTGACCAAAAAGGAGAGTGATGGAGTGCTGCATCAGATAACCTGGCCTCCACAATCACCGGACCTCAACCCAAYTGAGATGGTTTGGGATGAGTTGGACTGCAGAGGGAAGGAAAAGCAGCCTACAAGTCCTCATCATATGTGGGAAGTCCTTCAGGACTGTTGMAAAAGCATTCCAGGTGAAGCTGGTTGAGAGAATGCCAAGAGTGTGCAAAGCTGTTAAAGGCAAAGGGTCTCTTTTGAAGAATATAAAACATAAAATATATTTAGATTTGTTTAACACTTTTTTGGTTACTAAATTATTCCATGTGTGTTATTTCATAGTTTTTATATCTTCACTATTATTCTACAATGTAGAAAATAGTCAAAATAAAGCAAAACCCTTGATTGAGTAGGTGTGTCCAAACTTTTGACTGGCACAGTACTGTGTATATATTCAAGGCTCGAATGCTTTTTTGTAGTCAGCAGAAATAAAATGCATTTCAGCTGCATACAAATGTTAACAACATARATCTCATGGCTACATATCCCTCTCTTGAGGAGTGACTATGTGGCTGTGTGTTTGTGCATTTGTGTGTATGTCTTGGTCTCTTTGTGTCTTTGAGGTTCATTCAACAGGGATGGTCTTCCACTTGTCACAACCGTTTTCCCTCATGCTGTACTCTGAGCTGGAACCTGCTGCGAGAGTGATTTCCTGAAAAGCATTTCAGTCACAAGCAGGGGAGTACTTCCCCCCACAGACACAAATGTGCCTCTCTCTCCCCGAAGTACTAGTGTTGCCATTAGCGCTGTCCTCCATCACATTACAGCACTGGCACAGGTATCCTAGGATATGTTCCAAATAGCAGCCTTTTCCCTATATAGTACAATACTTTATAGACCCTATGGGCCCTGGTCAAAAGTAGTGCACTATACACCGTGTACAACACATTAGGAACAACTTCTTAATATTGATTTGCACCCCCTTTTTCCRTCAGAACTGTCTCAATTTGTTGGGGGATAGACTTCACAAGGTGTCGAAAGCGTTCCACAGGGATGCTGGCCCATGTTGACTCCAATGCTTCCCACAGTTTTGTCAAGTTGCCTGGATGTCCTTTGGGTGGTGGACCATTCTGGATACACATTGGAAACTGTTGAACGTGAAAAACCCAGCATCGTTGCAGTTCTTGACACACTCAAACTGGTGCGCCTGCTACCGTACCCTGTTCAAAAGGCACTTAAATTTTTTTGTCATTCACCCTCTGAATGGCACACATACACAATCCATGTTTCAATTGTCTCAAGGCTTAAAAATCCTTCTTTAACATGTCTTATCCCCTTCATCTAGACTGATTGAAGTTTATTTATCAAGTGACTTCAATAAGGGATCACAGCTTTCATCTAGATTCACCTGTTCAGACTATGTTATAGAAAGAGCTGCTCCTAATGTTTTGTACACTCAGTGTATAGGGAATAGAGTGCCATTTTGGACACATCCCTTGTGTTGTGTTCCTGTCTCATCACATTGCAGCATTTCTGGCACAGATTTTTACATCCCTTGATTGCAGGGAAATACTGTTGGGGTGTGTGTTTGTGTGTGTGTGTGTGTGTGTGTGTGTGTGTGTGTGTGTGTAGTAGGGTGGAGAATCCCTCTGCCGATCTCCCTACAGTCTAGACGTAGGCACATATTCCATGTTCTTTCCATCCAACTTCAAATCATTGTTTCTGACAGTGGCTGTATCAATTTGACATGTTTCACTGTAGCAGTTATTCAGTTTTCCATAATGACTGATATCATTGGTTCTGGAATTGATGTATACAGTTGAAGTCGGAAGTTTACATACACCTTAGCCAAATACATTTAAACTCAGTTTTTCACAATTCCTGACATTTAATCCTAGTAAAAATGCCCTGTCTTAGGTCAGTTATTTATTTTAAGAATGTGAAATGTCAGAATAATAGTAGAGAGAATAATTGAATTCAGCTTTGATTTCTTTCATCACATTCCCAGTGGGTCAGAAGTTTACATACACTCAATTGGTATTTGGTTGCATTGCCTTTAAATTGTTWAACTTGGGTCAAACGTTTTGGGTAGCCTTCCACAAGCTTCCCAAAATAAGTTGGGTGAAATTTGGCCCATTCCTCCTGACAGAGCTGGTGTAACTGAGTCAGGTTTGTAGTCCTAATCACTCGCACACACTTTTTCAGTTCTGTCCACACATTTTCTGTAGGATGGAGGTCAAGGCTTTGTGATTGCCACTCCAATACCTTGACTTTGTTGTCCTTAATAGTCACATAATTTTCCTCCCTCATTGATGCCATGTATGTTCTGAGTTGCACCAGTCCCTCCTGCAGCAAAGCACCCCCACAACTTGCAAGCATCCCCCTTTTTCTTCCAAAGATAACGATGGTCATTATGGCCAAACAGTTCTAATTTGGTTTTCATCAGACCAGAGGACATTTCTCCAAAAAGTGCTATCTTTGTCCCCATGTGCAGTTGCAAACCGTAGTCTGTCTTTTTATAGCGGTTTTGGAGCAGTGGCTTCTTCCTTGCTGAGCGGCCTTTCAGGTTATATCGATATAGGACTCATTTTATTGTGGATATAGATACTTTTGTACCTGTTTCCTCCAACATCTTCACAGAGTCCTTTTCTGTTCTTCTGGGATTGATTGCACTTTTTGCACCAAAGTACATTCATCTCTAGGATACAGAACGCGTCTCCTTCCTGAGCGGTATGATGGCTGCTTGGTCCCATGGTGTTTATACTTGCGTACTATTGTTTGTACAGATGGACGTGGTACCTTCAGGCGTTTGGAAATTGCTCCCATGGATGAACCAGACTTGTGGAGGTCTACAATTCTGTTCTGAGGTCTTGCCTGATTTCTTTTGATTATTACCCATGACGTCAAGCAAAGAGGCACTGAGTTGAAGGTAGGCCTTGAAATACATCCACAGGTACACCTCCAATTGACTCAAATTATGTCAATTAGCCTATCAGAAGCTTCTAAAGCCATGACATCGTTCTTGGAATTTTCCAAGCTGTTTGAAGGCACAGTACTTAGTGTATGTAAACTTCTAACCCACTGGAATTGTGATACAGTGAATTATAAGTGAAATAATCTGTCTGTAAACAATGACTTGTGTCATGCACAAAGTAGATGTCCTAACCGACTTGCCAAAACTATAGTTTGTTAACAATACATTTGTGGAGTGGTTGAAAAATGAGTTTTATTGACTCCAACCTAAGTGTATGTAAACTTCAGACTTCAACTGTACATTCACTTTGTGATATATGGTACTTAGGTGTGCCAGTCTGCCCACGGGGCCTCTCTCTCTCTCTCTCTCTCTCTCTCTCTCTACTACTTTTGGCCATCTGGCAACCTTTTCCCCTCAATAGTATGTCACCCTATTCCCTATATACTGTAGTGCATTCGTTTTGGTCAGGGTCAGAGTAGTGTGCTATAGGGAATATGATGCCATTTGTAACCCTTAGAATCATTTCTCTTTTGTGTGTACATTACACATGAGACAAATGGTGATAAGACAGACCACTTAGTTTCCATGGTATATTGTAACAGGCTGAATATAGAATACTATGATTTATTAAGGTGCTGTATCCTGCAATAATTTGCTTTGGGTTTTATTACAGCAGGTTTCAATAAAACGAATATACAGACAATGCAAAAATGATGGCAGTGGTGGTACAGTAGCTCATGATATACAACACATTATTGCCTCAGAACAGCCTCAATTCATCAGGGCATGGACTCTACAAGGTGTCGAAAGCATTCCACAGGGATGCTGGCCCATGTTGACTTCAARACTTCCCACAGTAGTGTCAAGTTGGCTAGATGTCCTTAGGGTGTTGGACCATTCTAGATACACACTGGAAACTGTTGAGTGTGAAAAACCCAGCAGCATTATAGTACTTGACACACTCAAACCGGTGCACCTTGCACCTACTACCATACCCCGTTCAAAGGCACTTCAATATTTTGTCTTGCCCATTCACCCTCTGAATGACATACTACACAATCCTTGTCTCAATTGTCTCAATTATATTTTTAACCTGTCTTCTCCCCTTCATCTACACTGATTGAAGTGTATTTAACAAGTGACATCAATAAGGGATCATAGCTTTCACCTGGATTCACCTGGTCAGTCTGTCATGGAAAGACATGTGTACCTAATGTTTTGTAAACTCAGTGTATAAGATATCTGATACACAGTATAATGGCCGGAAAACAACTAGCGAGAAAAAGGGTGCCACACCCTTGTTGCAGCCTATTTCCMACATAGTGCACTACGTTTGACCAGAGTGTTATGGGRTATGGTCAAAAGTAGTGCACAATACAATTTAGGGAATAGGATGCGATTTGGGAGGCAGAGGTGACACATCCCGTGTTAGTAGGAGACATGCAGGTCAATTATGGAGAGGTGTGCTGATGAATATTCCTTTCCAGAAGTCTGTGCATCACCGAGCACAGTGAGACGACAACAGTGAGTTAACCCCCTGAGCCCCGACCAGTCTCTGTCTTGTTCGTCTGCCTGTTTAGGTCCCCACCACGCCTCAATTGCCGTGTTGCTGACTTGGCCCTGCTCAAAAGTAGCGCACTACATAGGGAACAAGGTGCCATTTGGGATGCAGGTTGTGACTCCACCTGGTCAACCACTGCCAACTATGTGACGCMCTGGGCCGGACTGGAAAGTGATGGGATCTGAATGCAGATGAGCACCTGACAAATTGCTTTTTGCCCAGAGGTTTCACAATGAGACTAAAAGGCCAGGGTTGCATCCCAAATGGTACCCTACTCCCTGAAGCCCTTCCAGAGCTCTGGTCAAAAGTGATGCCCTACAGAGGGAAAAGGGTTATGTTATGTTATGTTCTGTCTGTTCTGCAGCGGGTATAGGGGGAGTGATTTATAAAGATGTAAAGACACGCTTTTGTCAGGTCCCTGGCAATTGACAGGCGCTCCATCAACAGCTGAATTTGGTTTCTTGGTCTACTAGAGGGCACAGACTGAGGGAGAGGGAGAGATAGGCATCCACTGGGTACATGGAGTAGCATTCCTCTCTCAGGACTGTTGTTGAATGGCATGAACTTGAACCTATATGCTATGGAGAATAGGCTATATTGAGAACTATCTTTACATAAACATACTGTGTGGACTAGGGTATACTAGAGTAATCAAACATTAATATATAGTTTATTCCTCATGGATCTCTCTGTATGATTGATTTTATCCAGGCACAGCTATACAGATCATTAGGCTAATCTTAATTTTGTCCATTATCGCTAACCGGTTAACACTTAATTTTAGGCAAAAATATGTTACTAATTGTTGACTTGATTAATTGTTTTTACCCATAAGGAACACAATAGGAAACTCAAGCCTTTTTACATTACTCATCATAATCATGTCCGTCTCTTTGCCTTTTGAGCAATGTTGAGTTACTGGGATCTGTGGTGATCTAGGATCAGGTCCTCCTTGTCCCTTTAATCTTTATTAATCATAATCTAAAAGACAAAACAGATCCCAGATCAGCTCTCCTACTCTGACTGAGAGGCTTTGTAAATACAGGCCCTGTTGATGTGCTTTATGTCATTCAAAGGGGACAGACAATGAAAAAGATAATGAATAGAATGGTTGATGTGATGTAACGTTGAAAGTCCCTACTGTTGGKTTTGGAGAGCGCTCGTTTGTTCATTTTTTCAGATTGTCAGATTCACGCTGTGAGTTTTCATGTTTCTCTCATAGTGGAAGCAATGTGAGCAAAATGGCACTAAAAAACCTGGTTTGCTCTGCAGTTGCACAACTTACATCCTCCCCAAAATATTTGAAAGATAGTATGACTGTAATATGTTCATGTTAATGCTAGAAGCGTGTTGAGGGATCATAGGCTACGTCCCYAATGACACCCTATTCCCTATATGGTGCACTACTTTTGACCAGAGCCCAATAGGGAATAGGGTATAATTTAGCTAATAATGTGCCATTTGGTTAGCAACCATAATCAACAAATGGAAAGTAATGATTATCATTAATGTTGTAGGAGAATGAGAGCATCTATGGGAGCTCTCAGTTGGGCCATTGTGGAAACATTAATCTTTCTGTAGACAAGCTGTTAATGTTTTTATCAGAGATTGCTTCTGTCGGGGAATCTATGTCAATGAATAATGCATTTAATGATGTTTACGTTCTGAGATGATGCATGTTCAGGACAGCACTGTACATGTACTAACTTTGTACCGGCACTTAACCCCTGTAGCTATGTGTGCTTAATTTATACAACGTGATGTGAGTGAGTATTATGTGTTCTTCATTTGGACAACCAACATGATGGTGTGTGTGTGTGGGGGTATGTACAGTAGTGTAGGAGAATATTAATATTTTTCCCCTAACATACTTGATTTATTGAGAATTCCTAATGGTTAATTCTTGTCAATATGGGGGCGCTGTTTCCACTTTGGAAAAAATCGTGCCCAAATTAAACTGCCTCGTACTCGATCCTAGATCGTACAATATGCATATTATTATTACTATTGGATAGAAAACACTCTCAAGTTTCTAAAACTGTTTGAATTGTATCTGTGAGTAAAACAGAACTCGTTTTGCAGCAAACTTCCAGACAGGAAGTGAAAAATCTGAAAACGATGCTCTGTTCCAGGGACTGCCTATTGAATTGCCTTATATTTATGGGTATGCATGCACTGCATACGCCTTCCACTAGATGTCAACAGGCAGTGGAAGGTGGAATGGGGTGTCTAGCTTGATCTGAGGTCGAACAAGAGCTCTTGGAATGACGTGTCCAGAATTTCCTTTCTCTACTTAGGCGCGGGAAGCACCTCCATATTGTCTTATGAAAAGCGTTCGGTATACACGGCTAGTATCTCCGGCTTTGTTTTTATTTGATACATATTAGAAAAACATCATAAAGTAGGTTTTTTTCAACCGAGTTTCATCAGTTTATTCAACATTTAATGGGACTTTTGGAGTTTTCCGTTATCTGCGTCGAGAGAAATTGGGAACGTCATCAACATTGGCTAGCCTTGTGGAGCGAATTCGACAGGAGAGAAGGACATTTTAAAACAAAACAACGATTTATTCTGGACCTAGGACTCCTTGTTCAAGATTCTGATGGAAGCTCAGCAAAAGTAAGAACAATTTTTGATGTTATTTCGTATTTCTGTGTAAAATGTTGAGTCCTATTATCCGCCGTTTTGGCGGGCGCTGTCTCGCTATAACGTAAGCTGTTTGTTATGGTAAAGTTATTTTTTAAAATCTAACACGGCGGTTGCATTAAGAACCAGTGTATCTTTCATTTGCTGTCCAACATGTATTTTTTAGTAAAGTTTATGATGAGTTCTTTGGTCAGATTAGGTGAGTGTCCAAACTAGCTCCGGACATTCTGGTGACTCGATGCTACATATTCACAATGTATAACCACGGTTTCCAGCTCTAAATATGCACATTTTCGAACAAAACATAAGTGTATTGTATAACCTGATGTTATAAGACTGTCATCTGATGAAGTTGGTCAAGGTTAGTGATTCATTTTATATCTTTTGCTGGTTTTTGCGATCGCTACCTTTTGCTGCTAATAAATGCATTTGTGTGTTTGGCTATTGTGGTAAGCTAATATAATGCTATATTGTGTTTTCGCTGTAAAACACTTAAAAAATCAGAAATATTGGCTGGATTCACAAGATGTTTATCTTTCAATTGCCTGGACACCATGTATTTTTCATAAATGTTTGATGATGAGTATTTAGGTATTTCACGTTGCTCTCTGTAATTATTCTGGCTGCTTTGGTGATATGTTTGATGGTAGCTGCAATGTAAAACTATGATTTATACCTCAAATATGCACATTTTCGAACAAAACATACATTTATTGTATAACATGTTATAAGACTGTCATCTGATGAAGTTGTTTCTTGTTAGTGACTAATTATATCTCTATTTGGTCGGTTTTGTGATAGCTACCTATGCGGTAGAAAAATTGTGAAAATATGCGGTTGAGTCTTTTGCTATTGTGGTTAGCTAATAGAAGTACATATTGTGTTTTCGCTGTAAAACATTTTAAAAATCGGAAATGATGGCTGGATTCACAAGATGTTTATCTTTCATTTGCTGTATTGGACTTGTGATTTCATGAAAATTATATTATATGATATCCCTGTCGCGTTAGGCTAGGCTATGCTAGTCAGCTTTTTTGATGAGGAGGATCCCGGATCCGGGAGAGAGAAGCGGTAGAGGTTAAATTGTTTCAAACTGAAAGTTATGTGTGTCATACAAGCACTTAACCCCTGAAGCTTACATTTTAGTCATTTAGCAGACGTTACTATCCAGAGTAACTTAGTTAATCCATCCATCTTAAATTACTAAGTTACTAGGTGAGACAACCACATATCTCAGTCATAGTAAGTACATTTTTCCTGAATAAAGTAGGTATAATCAAAGCCAGAGGAGTAGGAAAAAACAGGAAAAAGTAAAGTGAATGTGTTAATTCATTTGGACAATGTGATGTGAGTGGGGACAGTGTGTACTGTAGGACAATGAGAATGGGCTGCTGGTACTCTGTTTATTATCTATGCATAGTCACTTTAACTACATGTACATATTACCTCAATTACCTCGACTAACCTGTGCCCCCGCACATTGACTCTGTACCGGTACCAACTGTTGTCACGCCCTGGCCTTAGTTATCTTTGTTTTCTTTATTATTTTAGTTAGGTCAGGGTGTGACATGGGGAATGTATGTGTTTTTGTAGTGTCTAGGGGTGTGGTATGTGTATGGGGCAGTGTATAGTGTAGRTGTCTAGGTAAGTCTATGGTTGCCTGAAGGGTTCTCAATCAGAGACAGCTGTCATTCATTGTCTCTGATTGGGAGKCATATTTAAGGCAGCCATAGGCATTAAGTTAATGTGGGTAATTGTCTATGTTGTACGTTTGATGCTTGTGTATGCACTTACGTTGTTAGCTTCACTGTTGTTTTGTTTAGTTCGTAAGTGTTTAGTTCGTGTTTCATCTTCGTCTAATAAAAGAAGATGTATTTTTCTCACGCTGCGCCTTGGTCCACTTTTTCACCCATAGACGACCGTGACACCTGTATATAGCCTCGCTACTGTTATTTTACCGCTGCTCTTAAATTTTTTACTTATCTATTTTTTTACTTTAACACTTATTTTTCTTAAAACTGCATTGTTGGTTAAGGGCTTGTACATAAGTATTTGACTGTAAGGTCTACTACACCTGTTGTATTCGGCGCATGTGACAATTTGATTTGGTATGATTTGACATATTTGATAATTATTAGTGGCTTAGAAGAGTTTTAATCTATCTGAAAGTTCTGTGAGTGTCAGTGAGAGAGTGTCGACTCAGGGATGGAGTAAGTTGARATTCATTCTGGTATAAAGCCGCTGTGAATTCTAAATGATATGCCCTACTTTGCCACGTTTGCACCCCACACCAYCAGTTCTATGAAAGAGAGGATTGACAGGGAAGCACAATGTGCCCCACTCCAAAAGGAAGGATGTTCGTCCCAAATGGAGCACTATGTAGGCAATATAGTGCGATTTAAATAGGGTGACTATTGAGATGAACCCACAGGTTCTCTGAATAAGGATATATATAACTCTAAAATATCTTCTAACATAATTGTGAAGTGGTGATAAAATGATATTTTATGGTATGCCATGGTATCCTTTTATTAGAGCTTTTCAGTATCATATTACTGCAGGGGTCCCTATAAAATACAATCCACATATAAGCTTCTTATAGTTTACAATGTCATTATAATACGTACAGTATGTGCTTTATTTGGCATTGTTAAGCAGTTACTAGACATATTTTATGTTTATTAAACCTTTATTTTGACAGGAACTCCATCCTGAGAACCAAGGTATCTTTTCAAGATGAGCCCTGTTTAACACAACAATACTGTCACAGCTGTTGAAAGGAGAGGACCAAGGTGCAGCGTGGTGAGCGTACATTTTCTTTATTTTTAATAAAAGTTACGCCGAACAAAACAATAAACACTACAAAAACAAACTGTGAAACTCAAAGGCGATGTGCCCTAAACAAAGTCAACTTCCCACAAAGACAGGTGGAAAAAAGGGCTACCTAAATATGGTTCTCAATCAGAGACAACGATAGACAGCTGCCTCTGATTGGAACCACACCCGGCCAACACACAAAGAAATACACAACATAGAACATAGAATACCCACCCCAACTCACACCCTGACCAAACCAAAATAGAGACATAAAAAGGATCTCTAAGGTCTCTAAGGTCACACATCAAAATACAATACACATTAAACTACACACCTATATACACATTAAAATGCAGTACATGTTATTATACACAAGAATACATGAGAAGCAAAACACAATCTTAAATAACAGACACATTCTTCAGTAAAAAGGTCCCCTAACAGCCATTTGAAATGTCCTAGAGGAACCAATTCCTCCATTCCACAGGTAAGGTGCAAAACAACTAAAAGCAGATCAACCCAACTCAGTGGAAATCAAGGGGATCTCCAGAGTAATCTCCCACTGAGACCGGGTCTGGTATCTGGTACATCTATAAGTTAGCAATGAAGTAAGGTATGGCGGAAGTAGGGCTTAGTAAACAAAAGGTACAAAAGTCCATTTAACTCCTGAGAGTCAATTTCTTGCTCAAAGCCATGAGCGGTCCTGTGGCTGTGACGTTCAGCCTCCTTCTAATGCTGTTCTGAAGACTCAACATGGGCTGCAGTGTATATTTTTCCATCGTGAGTGTTAACTATAACCTGGGTGTCCTCTTTAGCCTTGTCAACAAGGCTTGCTGGCACCAAATGCGGCTTTAGTTTCGGGCATGTTAAAAAAGAAAATTCTGAGGGCTCTTTGTTTTTTTGTCTCAGACATAGGATGTTAATTTACTGTACATCCCACCCACTCTTTTGCTAGTTTAATCCCTCCAGTCATTTCTAGACCCAAGCTCCCTAAGAGGTTATACGTTTGCTTGTTCTTGAACTGCAAATTGCACCTGCTCCGAGCACTTCATCGAGGGATGCACTTCCCCCCTCCCCCCCAGCTCCCCATCTCTCTGTCCCACTGAGTGTGACTCGCTATTAGGCATACTAGCTAGTGGAGGTGCCGGTGGTGATGCTGAACTGGCGGGATTAGCAGCACTGCTAGCTAAGGCATTTTGCCCCTCACACCTTTCCTCTGGCACTGACAGTTCTCTGACTCGTTCTGGGTTCTATCACCATCTTTCTCTGGATTTTTGGACTTGAAAAATGTCATCAAACTCGATTGCCTTTTCATATCCATTTTTTATTTGTCTTTCCCACGATTCAAATTCAGTAGGGAGACGTCTAGCCTAGGTTACGTAACGAGATTACGTAGGGACCTCTTCACTAGCTGACCACCACTACCAAGACCTGTGTCAAGATCAGTTACATACCCCACCGTCCCTCCCCATAACCACTATGTACAAATAAGAGAGCAGTTCTGGAATCAGTGTGGCAGGATAGGATGATTACAAAGAAGGATCCCCGTGCTTTTACGTGATGGTCTTTCTGGGGAGGCGGGAGAAATAATGAGGAGGCAGCTTGATTTAACGCTGATCACTCTTATTAGAATGTCTACAGTGCGAACAGTGAAAATAATAATAAATCATGCTGCGAGAGGTACCAGATGCGGGCAAATAGGTGCCGGAACTGAGAGTCAAATCTGAGAGGTGCCGGATCCTGTTCCGGTAAGATCCGGCTCAAATTAAGCACTGACAGTCACCCCCATTCACCACTCACTGTCCTGATTGATGTTGTCCATGTTGTCCAGCATTCAGATTATGTGAGCGGAGCTGAGCTGGAGCGGAGCTAGGAGCAGATTGTGCCAAGTCGACATGAGCGCAGTGCGAGACTCCAAAAGGCTGGAGCAGTGACGAGGTGACTCCGGGATGCTGGCCTTCTAGGCAGAGTTGCAAATAAAAAGCCATATCTCAGATGGCCAATAAAAATAAAAGATTAAGATGGGCAAAAGAACACAGACACTGGATAGAGGAACTCTGCCTTGAAGACCAGCATCCCGGAGTTGCCTCTTCACTGTTGACATTTGTCACGATCGTCTTGCTGAAAGAAAGTGGACCAAGGCGCAGGGTGTGCAAAATACATTCTCTTTTATTTTAGAGAAAAGGAAAAACACGCAACGAACACTTTAACAAACTGAAACCAAAACAACAAACGATCGTGAAGCTAAAGACGTAAGTGCACACACAAGCTACAAACGTACAACATAGACAATTAATGGCTCCCAATCAGAGACAATTAATGACATCTGTCTCTGATTGAGAACCATTCAGGCAACCATAGACACAGCTAGACACCTACACTAAACACAAACCCATCTACTCTACTTAACCCCCTAAACCATACAACCACCCTAGACAATACAAAAACACATACATTCCCCATGTCACAACCTGACCTAACTAAAATAATAAAGGAAACAAAGATTACTAAGGCCAGGGCGTGACAACATTGAGACCGGTGTTTTGCGGGTACTATTTAACACACATACCATTAAAACAGTTGAAGTCGAAAGTTTGCATAGACTTAGGTTGAAGTCTTTAAAACTCGTTTTTCAACCACTCCACAAATTTCTTGTTAACAAACTATAGTCTTGGCAAGCCGGTTAGGACATCTACTTTGTGCATGACACAAGTCATTTTTCCAACAATTGTTTACAGACAGATTATTTCACATATAATTCACTGTATCAGAATTCCAGTGGGTCAGAAGTTTACATACATTAAGTTGACTGTGCCTTTAAACAGCTTGGAAAATTCCAGAAAATTGACATCATTTGAGTCAATTGGAGGTGTGGATGTATTTCAAGGCCTACCTTCAAACTCAGTGCCTCTTTGCTTGACATCATGGGAAAATGAAAAGAAATCAGCCAAGACCTCAGAAAAAAAAATGTAGACCTCCACAAGTCTGGTTCATCTTTGGGAGCAATTTCCAAATGCCTGAAGGTACCACGTTCATCTGTACAAACAATAGTGCGCAAGTATAAAAATCATGGGACCACGCATCCGTCGTACCGCTCAGGAAGGAAACGCATTCTGTCTCCTAGAGATGAACATACTTTGGTGCGAAAAGTGCAAATCAATCCCAGAACGACAGCAAAGGACCTTGTGAAGATGCTGGAGGAAACAGGTACAAAAGTATTTATATCCACAGTAAAATGAGTCCTATATCGACATAACCTGAAAGGCCGCTCAGCAAGGAAGAAGCCACTGCTTCAAAACTGCCATAAAAAAGCCAGACTACGGTTTGCAACTACACACGAGGACAAAGATCATACTTTTTCGTGAAATGTCCTCTGATCTGATGAAACAAAAATAGAACTGTTTGGCCATAATGACCATCGTTATGTTTGGAGGAAAAAGGGGGCGGCTTGCAAGCCAAAGAACATCATCCCAAACGTGAAGCACTGGGGTGGCAGCATCATGTTGTGGAGGTGCTTTGCTGCAGGAGGAACTGGTGCACTTCACAAAATAGATGGCATCATGAGGTAGGAAAATTTTGTGGAAATATTGAAGCAACATCTCAAGACATCAGTCAGGAAGTTAAAGCTTAGTCGTAAATGTGTCTTCCAAATGGATAATGACCCCAAGCATATTTCCAAAGTTGTGGCAAAATGGCTTAAGGACAACAAAGTCAAGGTATTGGAGTGGCCATCACAAAGCCCTGACCTCAATCCCATAGAAAATGTGTGGGCAGAACTGAAAAAGCATGTGGGAGCAAGGAGGACTACAAACCTGACTCAGTTACACCAGCTCTGTCAGGAAGAATGGGCCACAATTCACCCAACTTGTTGTGGGAAGCTTGTGGAAGGCTACTGGAAACGTTTGACCTAAGTTTAACAATTTAAAGGTGATGCTACCAAATACTAATTGAGTGTATGTAAACTTCTGACCCACTGGGAATGTGATGAAAGAAATAAAATCTGAAATAAATAATTTCACTTTCTTAAAATAAAGTGGTGATCCTAACTGACCTAAAACAGGGAATTTTTACTCTGATTAAATGTCAGGAATTGTGAAAAACTGAGTTTAAATGTATTTGGCTAAGGTGTATGAAAACAAGGTAAAAATATGTCGTTCTGCCCCTGAGCAAGGCAGTTAACCTTTCTAGCTCAGGGGTTCCGCTAGCGGAACACCCACAACATTCCACTGAAAAGGCAGCGCACGAAATTCAAAATATATWTTTTTTAAATATTTAACTTTCACGCGTTAACAAGTCCAATACAGCAAATGAAAGATAAACATATTGTTAATCTACCCATGGTGTCAGATTTCAAAAATTATTTACAGTGAAAGCACAACATATGATTATGTTAGGTCAGAGCCAAGTCACAAACACACAGCCATTTTTTCAGCCAACAATAGGAGTTAGAAAAAGCAGAAATATAGTTAAAATGAATCACTAACCTTTGATTGTCTTCATCAGATGACAGTCATAGGACATCATGTTATACATGTATTGTGTGTTTTGTTCGATAATGTGCATATATATATATTAAAACAAATCTCAGTTTACATTGGCGCGTTACGTGCAGTAATGTTTTGATTCCAAAACATCCGGTTATTTTGCAGAAATACTCATAATAAACATTGATAAAAGATGCAAGTGTTATTCAGAGAATTAAAGATAKARTTATCCTCTATGCAACCGCTGTGTCAGATTTTAAAAAAACTTTACGGAAAAAGAATAATCTGAGAACGGCGCTCAGAGCACAATCCAGCCAAAGAAATAGCCGACATTTTGGCGTCAACAGAAGCTACAAAAACACTATAAATATTCACTTACCTTCGAATAACTTCATCAGAAGCCACTCCCCGGAGTCCCAGTTCGACAATAAATGACTGATTTGTTCCATAAAGCCCATCATTTAGCCACTTGTTGTTAGCATGTTCAGCCCAGTAATCCATTTTCATGACGCACGAGCAATTCCTCCAGACAAAAACTCAAAAAGTTCCGTTACAGGTCATAGAAACAAGTCAAATGATGTATGCAATCCATATTTAGGATGTTTTTAACATTAACTTCTTGTCACTATAGGGGGTGCTGTTTCAACTTGGACATTTATCGTTCCCAAATTAAACTGCCTCGTACTCAATTCTTGCTCGTACAATATGCATATTATTATTACTATTGGATAGAAAACAATTTCTAGTTTCTAAAATCGTTTGAATTATGTCTGTGGGTGAAACAGAACTCTTTCTGCAGCGAAATTCATGACAGGAACTGCGAAGGTCTGAAAACGAGGCTCTGTTCTCAGATCAGTTTAAAGCTCTGTATGTATCCTATGGGTTGACATGAACTGCACGCGCCTTCCCCTGGATGTCAGTAACCAATGAGAATTGGAATGGAGTTTCTACGTAGATCTCAGACATTATAAAAGGCCATGGCATGGGGGGTGCGCTCTTTTCGACGTTCGTCAAGACGCAAAGGAGGACCTCAGGATGGCATGCTCAAAAGCTCTCGTTATAGGCCTAAGATATATCCGTCTGTGATTTAATTCGATATAGGTGTTAGAAACATCATAACGAAGTTATTTTAAACCGAGTTATATCAGTTTATGCGAGTATATTGCGATTTTCGGAATTTCCTTAGTATTGCGTTTTGAACATTTGGGCATGTCTGCGCCACATAGCGTATTGATAGCTGCTGTTCCAAAGTTGAAGAGGACGTTTTACAACCGAGCAATGATTCTTTTGGACAAAGGACAACTTGCCCAAGATTCTGATGGAAGCTCGTCCAAAAGTAAGAGCTATTTATGATGTTATTCCGTATTTATGTGGAAAAATGTAAAAGGATTTGTGCCGCCATTATTGCGGCACTGGTCTGGCTGTAACGCACACTGTATGTCTAGTAACGTTAATTTTAAAAATCTAACACAGCGGTTGCATTAATAACTAATGCATCTTTCATTTGCTGTCCAACCTTATTTTTAGTCAAGTTTACGATTATTTATCGATTAGATTAGGTGCCTCTCCAAGATGGCGTCGACCAGAATGCATGAAATGCTGCTACTGATCACATTGTATAACCACGATTTTGCTGTGCTAAATATGCACATTTTCGAACAAAACCTATATGCATTGTGTAATATGATGTTACAGGACTGTCATCTGATGAAGTTTATCAAGGTTAGTCCAATTATATATCCTTGCTGGATTGTTACGATCGCTAACATTTGCTGCTGGTAAATGCGGTTGTGTTTCTGGCTATTGTGGTAGCTAATATAATGGCTATATTGTGTTTTCGCTGTAAAACATTAAATCTGACATATTGGCTGTACACGTGTTGGGCTTTCATTTGCTGTACGTGTGTATTTCAAATGTTTTTATGTGAGTAATTAGGTATTTGACGTTGGTCTCTGTAATTATTCTGCCTGCATCAACGCTATTTCAGATTGCAGCTGCAATGTAGAACTGTGATTTATACCTGAAATATGCACATTTTTCAAACAAAACATATGCTATACAATAAATATGTTATCAGACTGTCATCTGATGAAGTTTTTTCTTGGTTAGTGGCTATATTATCTTTATATTGGTCGAATTATGATGGCTACCTATGCAGGAAAAAAATACCTCTAAACTTTGCCAAAACATTTTCAAAGTACTTTTGATAACACAACTTAAGGTGTTTGTAAACGTTAATAATCGATCAAATTGAAGACGGGTCTATCTGTTTTCAATACAGGAGATCAACAAACAAACGCTACAATTTTTTTGTTTGTGCAACTCTCAAACAGTACACAAGACGTTACTCTACTTCCTGATGGCCTTTCTTTCTTCATTGCCACAAATGAATAACCTCAACCTATTTCCCAAGACTGGTGACATCCAGTGGAAGCAGTAGGAACTGAGAATAGAGTGATTAAGAAATCTGGCCTCCCAATGAGAACCTCATTGAACAGACAGTGACTTAAAAAATAATATGGGTTAGTCCTCAGGTTTTGCCTCTATCGACCTAGCTATGTAGTGTCTGTTATACTTACAGATATGATTATCAAACAAGTTTTTAGAAACTTCAGGAGTGTTTTCTATCCAAATCTACTAATAATATGCATATCTTATATTCTGAGGCGGATGAGTAGCACGAATATTAAATTGGCACGCTTATTTTCTCCCTAAGTGAAAAACTTTCTCACCCTATCTCAATTAATGGTCAATCTGTGTCTGAATTACATTTTTTAATAATTAACTCTCTCACGTGCGCAATACAGGGTCCCGATAACTCAAGGCTACACTGCAAGAAGATGGCGTCTCATGCATATTTTACTTTTTTTCAACAGATATGAATAATTATCAGCATATAATAGTTCTTACTTTTCGGTATGACTCTCATCAGAACTCTTGGGATAGGTGTCACTTTGTCCAAAAGAATCGTTGCTAGGGTTTAGAGAAGAACAGTCGCTCTTCAGAGTTGGCAATACGACAGTAAACATTAGCAGCGAAAGAGAGAGAATACCCAATTCCTACAGCGCCAAGGAAATAAATACCCGAAATCACAACTAAATACATGACATAAACTGATATAATTCGTTTCAAAATAACAAGATTATGATGTCTTTTAAAGCCTATATCGAATAAAAACATGACCGGATATTTCTAAGGAGCTAAAACAGAGCTTCTACAACGACATCCGCACGCTCTTTGCGCCAGAGCGGAAGATCCAAAAGAACGGCCACCGTGATTCAATCAATTTTATAACCTTTGGGAACTACGCGAGACACTCCATTTCAGTCTCCCTATTCGCTGAACCCAGGGGAAGGCGTATGCAGGGCATCTCAACCAGTAGAGGACAGGCAAATTAATACACAGGTCTCAGAACAGCCAGTAAAATTCTGCATTCCTGACATACACATAGGAAAATTGCTCTCTAAGTCGAGTCTTGTTTCACCCACAGATATAATTCAAACGGTTTTATAAACATAGAGAGATGTTTCTATAACAAATCCTAATAATATGTCATATTGTACAAAAGCAAAGAGATAATTGAGTACACGAGCGTTTTATTTGGAAACAAATTGTACTAATGTCGAAATGGCACCCCCCTAGTGGCAAGAAGTTAATCCAGCCGTAGTGTCGGATTTCAAAAAGGCTTTATGGCGAAAGCAGACCATGCAATTATCTGAGGACAGCGCCCCGCATACAAACACATGAAAATAATTTTCAACCAGGCAGGTGGCGACACAAAAGTCACGAAAATAACAATATAATAAAATGCCTTACCTTTGAAGATCTTCTTCTGTTGGCACTCCAATGTCCCAGAAACATCGCAAATGGTCCTTTTGTCCTATAATGTCCTTCTTTATATCCCCAAAATGTCAATTTATTTGGCGCGTTTGATTCAGAAATACACCGGTTCCAACTCACCCAACATGACTACAAAGTATCTAATAAGTTACCTGTAAACTTGGTCCAAATATTTCAAACAACGTTCCTAATCCAACCTCAGGTATCCTAAAACGTAAATAATCAACAAAATTTTAGACGGGATAAACTGTTTCCAATAACAATAATGTGAAGTGCGTTCCAGTTCACGCACACCAAACAGTAGAGTCCACATGGAGTGACACTTACAAAGAACAGCCATACTTTTTCATTTCTCAAAAGAAAAACATCAACCAATTTTTAAAGACTGTTGACATCTAGTGGAAGCCATAGGAACTGCAACCAATTTCCTATTAAATAGGGATTCCCATGGAAAATCAATGGGAAATACTATGACCTCAATTTAGTTTTTTCCCTGGATGGTTTGTCCTCGGGGTTTCGCCAATTCAGTTCTGTTATACTCACAGACATTATATATATATTTTTATTTTATTTTATTTATTTATTTAAGGGGTGGATCAGCTTAATATTGCGGAAAGAATGTTGCTTCCAATGTAATTGTCTGCCTCATTTCCAATCCCCCATATTTTTTGGGTAAATATATATATCCATACACGCATGCATACATATATATATACATACACATACCTATCTAGACATAAATACTTTTTTTAATTTTTTTTTTTTATTTTAACCCATTTTCTCCCCAATTTCGTGGTATCCAATTATTAGTAATTACTATGTTGTCTCATCGCTACAAGTCCCGTACGGGCTCGGGAGAGAAGAAGGTCGAAAGCCATGCGTCCTCCGAAACACAACCCAACCAAGCCGCACTGCTTCTTAACACAGCGCGCCTCCAACCCGGAAGCCAGCCGCACCAATGTGTCGGAGGAAACACCTCCGACACATTGCCCGGCCCGCCACAGGAGTCGCTGGTGCGCGATGAGACAAGGATATCCCTACCGGCCAAACCCTCCCTAAGCCGGACGACGCTAGGCCAATTGTGCATCACCCCACGGACCTCCCGGTCGTGACAGAGCCTGGGCGCGAACCCAGAGTCTCTGGTGGCGCAGCTAGCGCTGCGCTGCGCCGTGCCAAAGACCACTGCGCCACCCGGGAGGCGACATACATACTTTGTAAAAGAATACTGATCCCCCAATTGGAGTAAACTAATAAACTGTCACGACTCCCGCCGAAGTTGGGAGTCGCCTGTTCGGGTGGTGATCGGCGGTCGTCGTCACCGGCCTACTAGCCGCCACCGATCCCTTTTCCCTTTTCTGTTAGTTTTGTCTTATAAGTTGCACCTGTTCCGATTTGTGTTTTCATGATTTGCTTCCCTATGTAAGCGTGTGGATCCCGCCATTTGTTGTGCGGGATTATTTTTTGTGTTCACGTTTGTGTCGTAGGTGTTGTTGTGCTCCGGACCGTGTTTACCCTGTGTTTGGGTTGGTCAGTGTTTTGCGCCCTGTGTTTTGGGCATTACCATTTTCGGTGTCGGAATAAAGTGCATTTTTCCCCTGGAACTCTGCTCTCTGCACCTGATTCCTACCAACACACCTAGTCAGCCGTGACATAAACACTTCTGCTTTTACCTTCAATGTATACATCTTATACACATTTTACAGACACAGTCTACTTTACAATAGTTATCTCGTTTGTTCTTAGTCCTTCCTTTATTTCTGATGTCCATCCAGTTTGATTTCTATTTGTAACTGTGCTATTTCACAAAAGTTCCGAACCTATATTCATTTTACAGATCCTGTATGCTTTACATTGTTTATCTTGTTATTAGTCCCACCCTTCAGCTCCATTCAACCCCTCCCATCTATCTCTCAACATCATCCATTTCAGATTTCTATTTGCCATATATTTTTCAACTGTGCTGTGATGCTTCACAAAAGAAATGAACCTTCCTAATCTCATAGATTCTACAGATTGTAAATTAAAAATAAAKAWTTTTGCGAAAATAATTATTATATTATTGATTGATTGACTATGGCTTTTCAAATCACCCAGTATTGCTATCTGTAGCGTTAGTTCTAGGCAAATGTTGCAATTCTTCAGCCATTCCTGGACCTGTGACCAAAAACGAGCTACATATGGACAATACCAAAATAAATGATCTAATGACTCTGCCTCCTCAAGCAGAATCTGCAGAGCTGGGAAGATTGTATCCCCCATATACAGTGGGGAGAACAAGTATTTGATACACTGCCGATTTTGCAGGTTTTCCTACTTACAAAGCATGTAGAGGTCTGTAATTTTTATCATACGTACACTTCAACTGTGAGAGAAGGAATCTAAAACAAAAATCCAGAAAATCACATTGTATGATTTTTAAGTAATTAATTTGCATTTTATTGCATGACATAAGTATTTGATCACCTACCAACCAGTAAGAATTCCGGCTCTCACAGACCTGTTAGTTTTTCTTTAAGAAGCCCTCCTGTTCTCCACTCATTACCTGTATTAACTGCACCTGTTTGAACTCGTTATCTGTATAAAAGACACCTGTCCACACACTCAATCAAACAGACTCCAACCTCTCCACAATGGCCAAGACCAGAGAGCTGTGTAAGGACATCAGGATAAATTGTAGACCTTACAAGGCTGGATGGGCTACAGGACAATAGCCAAGCAGCTTGGTGAGAAGCAACAACTGTTGGCACAATTATTAGAAAATGGAAGAAGTTCAAGATGACGGTCAATCACCCTCGGTCTGGGGCTCCATGCAAGATCTCACCTCGTGGGGCATCAATGATCATGAGGAATGTGAGGGATCAGCCCAGAACTACACGGCAGGACCTGGTCAATGACCTGAAGAGAGCTGGGACCACAGTCTAACAAAAAACCATTAGTAACACACTACGCCGTCATGGATTAAAATCCTGCAGCAGCGCACGCAAGGTCCCCCTGCTCAACCAGCGCATGTCCAGGCCCGTCTGAAGTTTCCAATGACCATCTGGATGATCCAGAGGAGGAATGGGAGAAGGTCAGTGGTCTGATGAGACAAAATAGATCTTTTTGCTCTAAACTCCACTCGCCGTGTTTGGAGGAATAGAAGGATGAGTACAACCCCAAGAACACCATCCCAACCGTGAAGCATGGAGGTGGAAACATCATTCTTTTGGGATGCTTTTCTGCAAAGGGGACAGGACGACTGCACCGTATTGAGGGGAGGATGGATGGGGCCATGTATGCGCAGATCTTGACCAAACACCTCCTTCCCTCCAGTAAGAGCATTGAAGATGGTCGTGGCTGGGTTCTTCCAGCATGACAACGACCCGAAACACACAGCCAGGGCAACTAAGGAGTGGCTCCGTAAGAAGCATCTCAAGGTCCTGGAGTGGCCTAGCCAGTCTCCAGACCTGAACCCATAGAAAATCTTTGGAGGGAGCCGAAAGTCCGTATTGCCCAGCGACAGCCCGAAACCTGAAGGATCTGGAGAAGGTCTGTATGGAGGAGTGGCCAAAATCCCTGCTGCAGTGTGTGTAAACCTGGTCAAGAACTACAGGAAACGTATGATCTCTGTAATTGCAAACTAAGGTTTCTGTACCAAATATTCAGTTATGTTTTTCTGATGTATCAAATACTTATGTCATGCAATAAAATGCAAATTAACTACTTAAAAGTCATACAATGTGATTTTCTGGATTTTTGTTTTAGATTCCGTCTCTCACAGTTGAGTGTACCTATGATAAAAATTACAGACCTCTACATCTTGTATAGGGAAACACTGACAATTTTGCAGGTTATCAAATACTTGTTCTCCCCACTGTATATAACATTCTATTAGGTTGCAAGAATTTTGTATAGTAATTTAAATAGAAAATTCGAAGTTTTGAATCTGGCGTTGTTTTGCGTATCAATTCATAAACCATGTGCCATGGAATGGTACATCGAAAATCTCTTCCAACTATTTTGAAATTTATATGGCACAGCTGTCAGTTTTTTGGTCCTCAAATGAAATTGGTATATGTTTTTATTTATCACACTTTTCTTTAACCATTTATGTTCTTTAATACAGGGCCGACATACAAGTTCCTTACTTTTTTCCCCTTCTACTTGCCTCTTCCATTTTTTTGGTCATGCTGCAATTATTTGTTGTAATTTTGGGTAGAGCCGACATTTCCATATGTCTGTGTTAGCTGCATGTGTGACAACTCCACCAGTCCTATTTATGAATCATTCACTAAAATTATACCATTTTTAAAAATGTATTCGATAAACACCGTTTTTTAATCAATTAGTATATTTGAATTTAACCACAATATTTGTTGTACTATTTGTTCCGTCCTTTCAGGTGGATTAAACTGGATTAAACACAGACATTATTTTAACAGTTTTAGAAACTGTAGAGTGTTTTCTATCCAAATCTACCTATTATATGCATATCCAGCTTCTGGGCCTGAGTAACAGGCAGTTTATTTTGGGCAAGCTTTTCATCCCGACGTGAAAATACTGCCCCTATCCCTAAGATTAATCTGCAGACAGGCTTTCACAGCTCTCGAGATCTGAGGACAGAAAAGCCTAAAAGCATGGGGACTGTCTTGATAAATCAATGAGATTTTTATTTCACTTCATCTGTCACCACCTGGCCTTAGTTATCTTTGTTTTCATTAGTATTTTAGTTATCAGTCGGTGTTGACATGGGTTAGTATGTGTTTTTGTATTGTCTAGTGTGGTTTGTATGGTTGAGGGGGTTTCATAGAGTAGATGGGGTTGTGTTCAGTGTAGGTGTTTAGAATTGTCTATGGTTGAGTGTAGTTGTTTAGGAAAGTCTATGGTTGCCTGATTTGGTTCTCAATCAGAGACAGCTGGTTATTGTTGTCTCTGATTGGGAGCCATATTTAAGGTAGCCATAGGCTTTAGGTGTTTGTGGGTAATTGTCTATGTTCTATGTTGCATGTGTGCACTAGTTCGTTAATAGCTTCACGTTTGTTGTTTTGTTTTCCTTCTTATAATAAAGAAGATGTATTTTGCACACGCTGCGCCTTGGTCATCTCTCTCTCCTATAGACGATCGTGACATCATCTCTGTTTGGGTATTGGTTAGACTAGAATTAGAAAAGGAGGGTGCAGAAATGTTTTGATCTTAGTGTAACCTTTATTTAACTTGGCAAGTCAGTTTTAAGAACAAATTCTTATTTACAGGACAGCCTAATCCTTCCTCCCCGTCGGAGAACTGAACCCCAGTCTCCCGCGTGCCCTGCCCGCACGACACGTCGATTCTTTAGCTAAATAGCCCAATACTGGACTGCCGACCATCACGTTGTACAGCGCCATATTTTCCATTCCATTCTAATGGAAACCCAGAGGGTTTTWAATTTTTCTTGGAATTGAAACACCATAATATTAATCAAATTAATTAAGCAAGTACCAGTCAGAAGTTTGGACACACCTACTCATTCCAGGATTTTTCTTTATTTTTACTACTTTCTACATTGTAGAATAATAGTGAAGACATCATAACTATGAAATAACACATATGGAATCAGTTAATGTCCCTGGCTCCCACCAGCCAAGTGTGTCAAACTCGCAAATGCTTCACAATGTAATTCTTTTTAGACTTCTTTGTAGACAAAAAATATATAAATAATATAGCCAAATTAATACATTTCCTGTCTCGCCCTGATCTGTTTCACCTGTCCTTGTAATTGTCTCCACTCCCTCCAGGTGTCGCTTATTTTCCCTGTGTATTTATCCCTGTGTTTCCTGTCTCTCTGTGCCAGTTCGTCTTGTCTTGTCAAGTCAACCAGCGCGTTAAATTGTGATTTTAATGAGTGCAGCGAATTTGGAGTGGCAGGTTTTATTTTCCTGGGGGGGCAGGGAACACTCCCCCATCTACATCCAAGGGGCTCAGTCATGAAGAGGGAATAATGGTGCCCAGGGCTGGTCCTAGCCTTTTGTGGGTCTGTCATGCCAAATAGTGTCCCCCTGACAAAAAAGTGTCCCCCTTGCGTCACAATGGGATTTGATGAGCTCTATCTTCCATTGCTAGGGCTGTTGCTAGAAATTGCAAAATTCAGACCGGGTTACGTAATGAACCAAAGCATCTGTTGCTATGCTGGTTGCTTGGCTCTATTTGACCAGGTAGGGAAGGATGAAGGACGCGGGCAGTTCTAGTTCTATTTCACCTCATAAGCACTCGCTCAGTCCGCGCAAAATTATTAGCTCCGAATTGCTCTCCAAGGACAGTGTTTTTGACAGTGACTACCTGCTGCTTCAGAGGATGGAAAAGACTGAAAAGAGAACACTTTCTTTACCATATATTTGTCTTCATAGAAGAACATATTGTTAAATAGGAATAAATTATTTAAGCTGTTATTAGATTGACGTTGGGTAGCTGCTGTACTTATTTGCCTCTGCCTGCCTAGCTAGCTAGCCAGATAGTTTTATTTAGCTAATTTTAGCTTCCTAGCTAGGTACTGTAACTGTTATTGTAGCTTTCTATTTGTATGTAGCTTGCACTTCAATGGCATCCCTCGAGGAGATTTTCTTTTATCTTTCCAACCAGGGAAAGTACTATGAAAACTACACTGATCTCGACAAGAGGCGCAACATTCAGAGAAATTCACAATTCAGAGTAACGTTAGGCAGTCAACTTCTATTAGATAACTGAACAGMTTTATGTACAACCATTTTCCAACAACCATTTCCATCTAGCTAGTTGCTCATCTACATGTTGCTGGCTAAACATATAGTTCAGTGGAGGCTGCTGAGGGGAGGATGGCTCATAATAATGTCTGGAATGGAGTCAATGGAATGGTATCAAACACGTGGTTTCCATATGGTTGATACCATTCCATTGACCCCACTCCAGCCATTATTATGAGCCGTCCTCCCCTCAGCAGCCTCCACTGATGTAGTTATATGTCTGTCATACTGGGGTATCTAGCTGTAAGTTAAACCTGATCAATCAAATGGATAGGTGTTAGCAATTATGGTTATTCCAAATGCCCTTATCTAGGTGTCTTCGATAGACAGACACACAGAGAGAAAGAGAGTGAGAGAGAAGGGTGGAGCGAGAGGATGAAAGTGAGAGAGAGAGAGAGGTGGGAAGAGAATGGAAGAAAGACAGCAGTGCAAATGTACTTAGACTTGAGTATTTCAACAACTGGTCTCTTCCAACTTGTTAGGCAATCACTCTGGCTAGACTGTAAACTCTCCTTCCAGACTCATATTAAACATCTCCAATCCAAAATTAAATCTAGAATTGGCTTCCTATTTTGCAACATAGCCTCCTTCACTCACACTGCCAAACATACCCTCGTAAAACTGACTATCCTACCGATCCTCAACTTTCGGCGATGTCATTTACAAAATAGCCTCTAACACTCTACTCAGCAAACTGGATGCAGTCTATCACAGTGCCATCCGTTTTGTCACCAAAGCCCCATATACCACCCACCACTGCGACCTGTATGCTCTCGTTCGCTGGCCATTGCTACATATTCGTTGCCAGACCCACTGGCTCCAGGTCATCTATAAGTCTATGCTAGGTAAAGCTCCACCTTATCTCAGCTCACRGGTCACCATAACACCCACCCGTAGCACGCGCTCCAGCAGGTATATCTCACTGGTCATCCCCAAAGCTAACACACCCTTTTCCTTCCAGTTCTCTGCTGCCAATGACTGGAAAGAATTGCAAAAATAGCTGAAGTTGGAGACTTATATCTCCCTCACTCACTTTAAGCATCAGCTATCTGAGCAGCTTACCGATCGCTGCAGCTGTACACAGCCCATCTGTAAATAGCCCATCCAATCTACCTACCTCATCCCCATATTGTTTTTATTTACTTTGTTGCTCTTTTGCACACCAGTATTTCTACTTGCACATCATCATCTGCACATCTATCACTCCAGTGTTAATTTGCTAAATTGTAATTACGTCGCTACTATGGCCTATTTATTGCCTTACCTCCTTACGCCATTTGCACATACTGTATATAGACTTTTTCTATTGTGTTATTGACTGTACGTTTGTTAATTCCATGTGTAACTCTGTGTTGCTGTTTGTGTCACACTGCTTTGCTTTATCTTGGCCAGGTCGCAGTTGTAAATGAGAACTTGTTCTCAACTGACCTACCTGGTTAAATAAAGGTTAAATKAAAAAATTATAATGACAAAAAACATGTACCTACYGGGGAAGGATGGCCAGCCACACAGGAGGGTGATTTTTACTAAGGAGAAGGAGGCCGTGCTGACCGAGATTCATGCTGGCCATCTTGGAGTAAAGCGCATGATTGCCAAAATCAACTTACGCTTCTTCTGACGGGGAATTGTCAAGGAGGTGGACAGCTGGGCAAGTGAAATAACCTTTTGTTTATAAATCACATTCTATTATATATGAAATTATTATGATTTCAATAAATGTCATATCAGAGAGCACACAATGCTTAAATGTGTCTCTTTTTGCTTAAAGGTCAGTACCCTGTCTAGCCTGCCAGAAGTTTGAGAGGGTGAAGATTGTGGCGCCGGAGTTGAAACACATCAAAGTTGTTTTTCCATGGCACATGATCGGTAAGTGTCCCATTTCAAAAATTATTTTGTAATGGTTGCTTTATTTGACTACATCAGAGTTAAAGAATGTGAGGTAATCTTCTCTCCAACACTTTAAATGTTAGGGGTGGACCTCATCGGACCCTTCACGAAATCCAGGAATGACAACAGCTGGTGTCTGACAGCAATACCCATTAAGGTCAGTGAAGGAAGAGAACGTGCTTAAATCTAAATTCCCTTCTGTAACCCATTAAAAAGTGTGCTTGGAACCAATTTTTATTTCCGTTTTGTATAATACCCATCAAGGACGAGACTGGCGAGGCCACCTCCAAGGCGATGATGGACATCTTCAACACCCACAGTTCTCCTGAGATTATCTTGAGTGAATGCTGGAACAAGGTTACAGATGTTATAGGTTATATTCTGTCACCAATGGTTTGTTTTATACATTTTTTACAATTTGTTTATGTTTTTCCATGGTACATAATCAGAAATATTTCAATATCTTACATTGTCAATAGATATCGCTTTCCTACCCCGTCTTCCAGGTTTGGTGAATGGACCAATCAGACCCTCAAGACTGCCATGGGCAAGTCCCTTGATGGGTACCAGGGACGATGGGAGAACAACATGAAGGTAATTCTCTTTGAACACAAAAGCAGCTTCCAGGCCTCCACCGAGTATGGACGGGAGCAATAGCTTTTGACTGAGGTAAACAATGCAATTGTATATACAATTATTGTATATACTGTAGTGTTTCAAATTTGTGATTGAGTTAGTGTTGTTTGTCTATTGCTATTTTTGTGTAACGCACTTTCAGATCACTGAAACCCCATCTGATGTGGTCGAAGTTGTCGAATCAGGAGGTTGTGACAAGGTAAAAATGATTGTCCGGGCCCTCCAAGAGATATGTAAGAAATGTATTTTGTAATATGAAATATAATTGCATTTATTGCTGATATCAATCAAGGTGAGACTAAACATCAACAAGGTGCAGGAGAAGCAAAAGGAGAGCTACCGGAGCAGATTCAATAAGGGGATTCTGAAGTTCCTCAACATCAGAGCGAATTACGTTTGGAAGAAGGATGAAAGGAAGGCGAAACCTTTGAAACCTCGCTGCTCTTTCGCTCCTAGCTGGCGTCAACATTTGTTAAGGTGAATATATCCACCTGATGTCCTCCATTACAACCACCCTCCAACTTTTCATTGCATCATCTAAAGCTACTATCATTGTCATGTTGTCATTATCTGCTAAGAAAGCTCTATCTTGCTCTATCATACTGGGCACATAATATGTGAGATACACAGATGAACTAAAAACACTAGCACTGCAAACACTGAGAACAAAGAGAGCAGCAGTGCCTGGAATTTGCAGTCTCCCTCTTCAAGTACCCCTTACGAGACTGGRTMCCWGTTGAGAACAAGTGACAGGCAGAACCTCCCACCCACCTACACAGCAACCACATCCTCTATATTCCACACACCAGAGTTCAGTATTTTAGTCTATGAAAGCCATGTGAGTGTACAAAAATCTGTGAAAATACGTTAATGACACAACTGTAGCAAAAAAATATCAAAGTGTATGAATCAAACGGATTTAAATATGGAGTGGAAAATAGCTGACTTTGTGATCTCTAAGGTAAGTAACTTTAATGTGTCAAGCGGATGACACATTTTCTTTGCTGTTCCCGAAACGTAGTAAGGTTTAAGACATAGATTTTATGTTGTAATGTTAACAAGGTACCCAAYAGTAGTTTGAAGTAATGTTTTAATTTTATTAGCAAAACAAAATTGTTTAAACAGCGTGATTGTGGTGGAAATCAGCCTTGTTTGCATAGCACAGATGAAAAGAACGTCCTTTAGGCTTTAATCATGTCCAACATTCGAATCATTAGGTTATCACACTGTTGATATAGCTACGGACGTTAATAGTTTATCGAATCCCATTGTGACGCACGTGGGGGGAGACTTTTTGGCTGGGGGACATTATTTGGGCTTTGACCAGGCCGTTAGCGGAGATTTGGTTGGTGGGCCCCTACCTCACTAATGCCCCCCCCCCCCCCTCTTGACAGTGTTGTGAACATTTTAAAGTTTTAAAGGACATTTTCTGCAATTCTACACATTTTGTCATGAGTCGGAAAGAACATTTACAATTCTATAACTAATTTCATGCTATTTTACTAATTTTGCTATAGGTCGGCAAGACATTTTAATATTTTTATTTATTTATTTATTTCACCTTTATTTAACCAGGTAGGCAAATTGAGAAACACGTTCTCATTTACAATTGCGACCTGGCCAGAATAAAGCAAAGCAGTTCGACACATACAACAACACATAGTTACACATGGAGTAAAACAAATACAGTCAATAATACAGTGAAAAATAAGTCTTATACAATGTGAGCAAGTGAGGTGAGATAAGGGAGGTGAAGGCAAACAAAATAAATATATATATAATAATAAATATAAAAAGGCCATGGTGGTGAAGTAAATACAATATAGCATGTAAAAAATAAAAAATAAAAACACTGGAATGGTTGGTTTGCAGTGGAAGAAAGTGTAAAGTAGAGATAGAAATAATGGGGTGCAAAGGAGCAAAATAAATAAATAAATACAGTAGGTAAAGAGGTAGTTGTTTGGGCTAAATTATAGATGGGCTATGTACAGGTGCAGTAAGCTATGAGCTGCTCTGACAGCTGGTGCTTAAAGCTACTGAGGGAGATAAGTGTTTCCAGTTTCAGAGATTTTTGTAGTTCGTTCCAGTCATTGGCAGCAGAGAACTGGAAGGAGAGGCGGCCAAAGGAAGAATTGGTTTTGGGGGTGACCAGAGAGATATACCTGCTGGAGCGCGTGCTACAGGTAGGTGCTGCTATGGTGACCAGCGAGCTGAGATAAGGGGGGACTTTACCTAGCAGGGTCTTGTAGATGACCTGGAGCCAGTGGGTTTGGCGACGAGTATGAAGCGAGGGCCAGCCAACGAGAGTGTACAGGGTCGCAGTGGTGGGTAGTATATGGGGCTTTGGTGACAAAACGGATGGCACTGTGATAGACTGCATCCAATTTATTGAGTGGGTTTTGGAGGCTATTTTGTAAATGACATCACCGAAGTCGAGGATTGGTAGGATGGTCAGTTTTACAAGGGTATGTTTGGCAGATGAGTGAAGGATGCTTTGTTGCAGAATAGGAAGCCAATTCTAGATTTAACTTTGGATTGGAGATGTTTGATGTGAGTCTGGAAGGAGAGTTTACAGTCTAACCAGACACCTAGGTATTTGTAGTTGTCCACATATTCTAAGTCAGAGCCGTCCAGAGTAGTGATGTTGGACAGGCGGGCAGGTGCAGGCAGCGATCGGTTGAAGAGCATGCATTTAGTTTTACTTGTATTTAAGAGCAATTGGAGGCCACGGAAGGAGAGTTGTATGGCATTGAAGCTCGCCTGGAGGGTTGTTAACACAGTGTCAAAAGAAGGGCCAGAAGTATAAACAGAATAGTGTCGTCTGCGTAGAGGTGGATCAGAGAATCACCAGCAGCAAGAGCGACATCATTGATGTATACAGAGAAGAGAGTCGGTCCAAGAATTGAACCTGTGGCACCCCCATAGAGACTGCCAGAGGCCCGGACAACAGACCCTCCGATTTGACACACTGAACTCGATCAGAGAAGTAGTTGGTGAACCAGGCGAGGCAATCGTTAGAGAAACCAGGGCTGTCGAGTCTGCCGATGAGGATGTGGTGATTGACAGAGTCAAAAGCCTTGGCCAGGTCAATGAATACGGCTGCAAACAGTATTGTTTCCTATCGATGGCGGTTAAGATATCGTTTATGACCTTGAGCGTGGCTGAGGTGCACCCATGACCAGCTCTGAACCAGATTGCATAGCGGAGAAGGTATGGTGGATTCGAAATGGTCGGTAATCTTGTTGTTGACTTGGCTTTCGAAGACCTTAGAAAGGCAGGGTAGGACAGATATAGGTCTGTAGCTGTTAGGCAAGAGTGTCCCCCCTTTGAAGAGGGGGATAACCGCAGCTGCTTTCCAATCTTTGGGAATCTCAGACGACAAGAAAGAGAGGTTGAAAAGGCTAGTAATAGGGGTGGCAACAATTCACAGCAGATAGTTTTAGAAAGAAAGGGTCCAAATGATCTAGCCCGGCTGATTTGTAAGGGTCCAGATTTTGCAGCTCTTTCAGAACATCAGCTGACTGTATTGGGAGAAAGAGAAATGGGGAAGGCTTGGCGAGTAGCAGGGGGAGGGCAGTGCTGTTGACCGGGTAGGGGTAGCCAGGTGGAAAGCATGGCCAGCCGTAGAAAAATGCTTATTGAAATTCTCAATTATAGTGGATTTGTCGGTGGTGACAGTGTTTCCTATCTTCAGTGCAGTTGGAAGCTGGGAGGAGGTGTTCTTATTCTCCATGGACTTTACAGTGTCCCAGAACTTTTTTGAATTTGTGTTGCAGGAAGCAAATTTCTGCTTGAAAAAGCTAGCCTTGGCTTTTTCTAACTGCCTGTGTATATTGGTTTCTAGCTTCCCTGAAAAGTTGCATATCACGGGGGCTGTTCGATGCTAATGCAGAACGCCATAGGATGTTTTCTGTTGGTTAAGGGCAGTCAGGTCAGGAGAGAACCAAGGGCTATATCTGTTCCTGGTTCTAAATTTCTTGAATGGGGCATGCTTATTCAAGATGGTGAGGAAGGCATTAAAAAAAAATATCCAGGCATCCTCTACTGACGGGATGGATCAATATCCTTCCAGGATACCTCGGCCAGGTCGATTAGAAAGGCCTGCTCGCTGAAGTGTTTCAGGGAGTCGTTTGACAGTGATGAGTGGAGGTCGTTTGACCGCTGACCCATTACGGATGCAGGCAATGAGGCAGTGATCGCTGAGATCTTGGTTGAAAACAGCAGAGGTGTATTTGGAGGGCAAGTTGGTTAGGATGATATCTATGAGGGTACCCGTGTTTACGGAATTGGGGTGGTACCTGGTAGGTTCATTGATAATTTGTGTGAGATTGAGGGCATCAAGCTTAGATTGTAGGATGGCTGGGGTGTTAAGCATGTTCAAACTTAGGTCGCCTAGCAGCACGAGCTCTGAAGATAGATGGGGGGCAATCAGTTCACATATGGTGTCCAGAGCACAGCTGGGGGCAGAGTGTGGTCTATAGCAGGCGGCAACGGTGAGAGACTTGTTTTTAGAGAGGTGGATTTTTAAAGTAGAAGTTCAAATTGTTTGGGAACAGACCTYGATAGTAAAACAGATCTCTGCAGGCAATCTTTGCAGTAGATTGCAACACCGCCCCCTTTGGCCGTTCTATCTTGTCTGAAAATCTTGTAGTTGGGGATGAAAATGTCAGAATTTTTGGTGGTCTTTCTAAGCCAGGATTCAGACACGGCTAAAACATCCGGGTTGGCAGAGTGTGCTAAAGCAGTGAACAAAACAAACTTAGGGAGGAGGCTTCTAATGTTAACATGCCCTGTCGGTAATTCGGCCATGATAACTACAAGTTTAGAATGCTGGCTAGACTAACTTACCAATCTAAAATGTTTTAGCTGACATGGGCCAATCACTGATTGACTTTCAGTGATTGACATAAGAAGAGATAACCTTGTGTATTCTAACTCAAAACAGGGGGGGGGGGTGGTGGCCGGAGGCTCTAAGTGACCGCTGATGTCGCTTATGCCTAGGGCCGGCCCTGACTGTGTCTCTTCTCCCTCAGGAGGGTGAAGAGATGTGCCCTCAGCTCCTCAAGAAGTTCTACAGCTGCACCATTGAGAGCATCTTGACTGGCTGCATCACTGCTTGGTATGGTAACTGCACTGCCCTCGACCACAAGGCGCTACAGATGGTGTTGCGGATGGCCCAGTACATCACGGATGCCGAGCTCCCTGCCATCCATGAGTTTAGGACCTCTATGCCAAGTGGTGTTTGGGGAAATACAGGATTTCCATACACATACACACACACACACACCAGTAGTGGTGTGTGGCTAAAATCACTGGGTAAGCAAAAAAGACAATATTACAACCTATGGGTTGTGATAATTGTGTGGTTTGCTCTATAACCTGTTAGGTCATATAACTTTTGACCGTGATATATAGGCCTAAAGCCAAGACAATAAGAAGACTAAGTGGCAGAATAAATTCAACCACACCTTTGTTTCGTCACATATCCGGAGAGCAACCTCAGTCCTGTGAAGTCCACAAAGCATATTGCATATAACAAACATGACCAACAGCATGGTCAAGCAAGTTAATGTTTCCAATATTTTTGGACTACTAAACAACTATTGACTTAGACCAACAGAGAGTTACCGCAAGTCACAAAGAAAACAGGAGCTGCCTTCACTATTCCAGCACCATTTGAACTTCAACATTTCAACATCATCAAATCACCTATGTTAAGTCTAATACAGTGACAACTAAAAGATACCATAAACAATTTATTCCAATCATATGATTTGGCTGTCCATGGTTCTGATTTCTCTGTATTTGTGTGTAAGTGTGTAAGTGTGTAAGTGTGTAAGTGTGTAAGTGTGTAAGTGTGTAAGTGTGTAAGTGTGTAAGTGTGTAAGTGTGTAAGTGTGTAAGTGTGTGTGTGTGTGTGTGTGCTTGCGTTCGTGCTAGTAGAAAAAACATGTTGACTCACACTACTTTAATGACTCACCTCTCTTTAATGTTGACGAAACGGTATATGACTCCGTCATACAGTACGGTTTTGATTGCTCGCTAGCCTAGCTTCCTTTCATGGGCAACGATGACCCAGATAGTTAACATTAGCCTACTACATCTAGCTACATAGTGAACTTCCAACTTCTCAGGCCAGGGGCACGGTATGAATTTATGGTTGGATTAGAATTGCTGTGATGATCATTGGCCAGTARGGAYAATTAAGTAAAACCCACAAGTCCTTATCTCCATCACTGACTGATTTAGGAAAGGGACAATTTTAGCTAGCTAGCTAGCCTTCAGAGTACAACAACACAACAAGATGCAAAAATTCTGTCATTTGACATTTTGCTCTCAATGTGATGTGATTGGTGTGAAGCCAAATCCAAACTGGCTTCCCTTAACACTTGGTGGGTGCGCCAAGACCATCAACAGTTTAGCTCAACGCTGATTGGCTATTATTTCATTTAAAAAATGTATCAAGAGACGCCAAATGCTCACTGGCTTCCCTTGAATTCAATGCTACCGGCGAAAACTCTCTTTGAACAGACAGCATCAGATAGGCCTAGATGGGCTCCACATACAGAGACAAAGGGGTGCTCTTTCGCTTAATAAGATGCTTTCTCCGGTGAGATATATTCAGCCTCTTGCGAATTGAAGAACAATTATGAAACACATAGAGACTAAAGGTAAATTATTCATGTATTATATTTTTTATTGGTCAATCTTTTGGGGTAGCTTTGCTTCCCTTGACATCCATGAATATACACACACACACGCACACGCGCGTAGACATACTCACCAATCGTGCTGTGGCTGCTGAGCTGGGGGGGATGTTATAGCCTATAACCGCAGTGGAGACCAGCCATCTAATCCAAAATTGTTGTTTTTACAACCTAACTGGCTACATATTGACATACCCTATGATCTGTATCTCACCAGGCTCTCGGATTTAATGTCCCCATATCACTGACTTTCACTGCAGTGCTGTCTCAAGCCTTGTGTGTGTCTGTAAGCCTCACCATCCTCAGCTCGCCACTGGGAGAAAATGACAGTGAGAGGGAAAATAAAGGTTGTGTTGGTAATTAACCTCCTATCTGTATTTACTGTATCACAGCACTGATGGGGTACATGTTGTTTCACCATGTTTACTGGGGGTTGATTGAATTAGTAAAGCTGTGTTGTTTATTTAATGGCCTGAATAATTTATTCTGCTCAATGTTAAAGGGACAATATTAAAGGGGTAAAGGGGTTAAAGGGGTAATATTCCCTGGCTGTTCAGTGGTCATTTTAATTAATGGTATGTACCTACCCATTGATTCTTAAAGGCCCAGTGCAGTCAAAATTCTATTTTCCCWGAGTTTTGTTAGATATTGTTCAGCAGCTGATGAAACTAACACTGTAAAAGTGTAAAAAAAAAAAAACATTTATCAGTATTATTTCCTGATAGTTGCTAGTTGAAAAAAACACAGGACCCCCTTTACACAGGACCTTCTCATCAGAAGGTTTTGCATGGGTGGTGTTTTGGCTTGCCTGCTGACATCACCTGGCGATTTAAGTTAATAGACAAATAACAAAGAGAGCTCCATTAGGCCCCACCATTTAGGTCCCTCACTCATACCACAGCCAGACAGTTCTAGTAAAATTATTCCTTGAATTTAATGGGAAACTATTACAGTAAGGCATGTAGCCCTTTCCTGCAGTCAAATGACCTAGTGGAATGTTGTTAATATTTTTCATAATTTCATCATTTATCAAAATCATAAAAAAATTCAGAAAATCCAGTATTTCTATGTCAAACGGTTTTGTTACAGTTCAATCATCTGTCATGTATACTGAACAAAAATGTGAACGACCACCTTGATTTGTGGTTATGTGTCACGCCCAGATCTGTTTCACCTGTCCTTGTGCTTGTCGTCCCCCTCTAGGTGTCACACATCTTCCCCACTTATCCTCTGGGTATTTATACCTGTGTTTTCTGCCTGTCTGTGCCAGTTCGTCTTGTTTGTTCAAGTCAACCAGCATTTTGTCTCAGCTCCTGCTTTTCCCCAGTCTCTCTATTTTTCTCATCTTCCTGGTTTTGAACCTTGCCTGTCCTGACTCTGAGCCTGCCTGCCGTCCTGTGCTTTTGCCCCTACTCTGGATTACCGACCTCTGCCTGACCTGACCCTGGGCCTTCCTGCCGTCCTGTACCTTGGCGCCACTACTCTGGATTATCGACCCCTGTTCGCCTTGACCTGTCGTTTGCCTGCCCCTGTTGCAATAAACATTGTTACTTCAACACAGTCTGCACTAGGGTCTTACCTGAAACCTGATATATGTAGCACAATTTGAAATCATGTTTTTTACATTGGATAAAAGCAGAGACACAGAGCTACAAAAACGGTATATCATACACTGCATTTTTGAGGAACAATGGGAAAGTCATTCTTCTTTGAAAGTTGATAAACTTGTAACCTACATTTTTGGAAAAAGGCCTTTGAATGTTTTGGTACTACTACTAGAGAGCTCTCCTTTCTCTACACCCGTTCAGCATTGTTCACACCCATCTCTTTAAGGATTCACATGTGAGGTCTTGTGCTAAACAGTGAGTAGTATAGTAACGATTAAGACTAAATGTGGTAAAAGTAGTAGCCTACAATAAGGAAAAATTCCAGGTAAACAAAGTGTCCATATAAAAATATTTTATAAATATTAGACGAAGCTTACCTAGACACAGTTGTCTAAATTGATGGTTCGTGAAAGAAATGCTATGACACCCAGCCACATCTTGCTAAGTGGATGGGTCTCTACAGAATGTGTAAACGGTACAGCAATAGATAGTGTGAATATAAAATAATATACAGTATGTACAAGAACAATATCAACGATAGCTGAGGTAGTTGTATACATACAATCAGGGGTAAAGTGGCTGAGCAGCGGGATACAAAAAAATAGTAGCATCGTATGGCGTGTGTGTTAGGAGAGAGTTATGTGAATAGAGGCAGTGCAGATAGTGCTAATGACTGGTCAGTCCGAACCAAGCATGAACAAGGGAATCTATGTTCAGAGAGCCTGTTTCTGTCCTGCCCTTGACTTTGGTGCAGGGCATTTGATGTCCATAGACTTTTCGTTGCAAGACTCCCTGATCTTCTGAAAAAGATACGTTTGTCTAGCTGTGTCCAGTCCAGGTGGTGCTTGTACAGGCAGACCATCTACGGGAGGAAGGATGTCAGCATTGCGCAGCAGCTGAAACCTGGTCCCGACTGAGTCCGAACGCTCATTGGAGACAACATCACCAGGCTCCAGAGCATCGAAGCTGTAAAACAGGAAATAACAAAAAAAATTTGAAGACATTACAACCTTGCACAACATCAATTCACCTCCCAAGTTTAGATAAGAAGAATAATCATGAAAATGATATTCACCTGAAGTGCTGGTACTGCTTGATCTGTGGCAGCGGCCTGAAGAAAGGAGGCAGGTGTTGTTGCCAGCCATAGCTTTCCAACAGCARGTGCCATCCTCCAGTCACAGTGCTGTCCTTCACAACACCAGCAATTTCAGACAAAGTGTTCACTCTGGTCTTTCTGAAGTGCTGCTTGATGAGGCCGAAGCACCAGTCGGGGGAAAACTTGGTGTGGCCTGTGATCAGGAAGTGAAGGTCCAGACTGAAATGGAGCTTGTGCATGGTCCGCCATGCACAAACGTATTCTTGTTTTGGCAACTGCAGTTATCACAACTCAGTTTCACATGTGTTTCCCCAATTCCGTAGTTGGTGAAGAAATGGTGGATGACATGCCTTCATCAATCAAATAGTTGGCTTGTTATGGTATTCCTTCACAGCAGACAACAAACAAGCCACACTTGCGTGGAGTTAAAAAGTAGATGGGACATGGCTGCATAGGGTCAGAAGGATAATGTACCTGCAAACAACAAAAGAACATTAAGATAAATGAAAATGTGTATCTATCTACCTACCTACTGATCTATCTATGTCCTTAATCAGTATAAAGGAGGAAATGTTGCTTACTTGTTGAGCAAAATCAAAGCTGTAATGCATCCTGATGTCTTTGCTTGCTGGTTCAGCAGGGCCCCCCAGAGACAACAGCAGGTCTTGGCAGGTGGTCTTGCAGTCAGCAACCATCTTATGGTAGACAGACTGCTAACTCTGAACAAGCAGGAGATGCTGCTCTTGCTTCTTCAGCTTGGCTGACTTAACAACTTCTGGCAGATTGGCAGATCTGATAGTGGTTCCTCTGGCACTGCCAGCACAGGTCTGTCCTGGGCTGAGTGCTTGAGATGTGGGGAAGAAATTTTCTTCACAGATTCCTGAAGGAAGACAGCCTGACTACACGTACCTATGGAAAAAAACMGAAATAAAGTGAGATCAATAAAAGTAGTGCCAATCATGTTGTAGGTCAATTAAATAATACAAATGTGTTTATGCTTTACATACCAAGTGTTGTCATCGATTCCTTGTACCACACTTTTATGAGCATTTAAAACAACCCATTTATTATAGTGCCTTCAGAAAGTATTCACACCCCTTGAATTAAACATTTATAGAATTCAGATTTTTGGTCACTGTCGTACACACAATATCCCATATCAAAGGGGAATTATGTTTTTTTTTAAATAAATAAAAAATAAAAAAGCTGAAATGTCTTGAGTCAATTTAACCCCTATGTTATGGCAAGCCTAAATAAGTTCAGGAGTAAATATGTGCTTAACATGGCACATAAGTTTCATGGACTCACTCTGTGTGCAATAATAGTGTTTAACATGATTTTTAAATGACTATCTCATCTCTTTCCCCCACACATACAATTATATGTAAGGTCCCTCAGTAAATCAGTAATTTCAAACACAGATTCAACCACAAAGACCAGGGGGGTTTTCCTATGCCTCGCAAAGAAGGGTACCTATTGGTACATGGGTAAACAAAAAAAACTGACAATTAATATCCCTTTGAGCATGCAGAAGTTAATAATTACACTTTAGATGATGTATCAATACACCCAGTCATTACAAAGATACAGGCTTCCTTCCTAACTCAAGTGCCGGAGAGGAAGGAAACCGCTCCTGGATTTCACCAAGAGGCCAATGGTGACTTTAAAACAGTTACATAGTTGAATGTCTGTGATAGGAGAAAATTGAGGATGGATCAAAAAATGTGGCAAATAAATTAACGTTTTGTCCTGAATACTAATTGTTATGTTTTGGTCAAATCCAACTCTATCCATCACATCCATTCTTCATGTTTTCAAGCATGATGGTGGCTGCATCATTAATGGGTATGCTTGTCATCGGCAAGGACTGGGGAGTTTTTTTAATTTAAAAAACGTAATGGAGCTAAGCACAGGAAAAATCTTAGAGGAAAKCCTGGTTCAGACTGCTTTCCAACATACACTGGGAGACAAATGTATCTTTTAGCAGGACAATTACTTAAAACACGAGGCTAAATATAGACTGGAGTTTTTTGCCAAGACAACAATGAATGTTCCTGAGTGGCATTGTTACAGTTTTGACTTAAATCGGTTGAAAATGTATGGCAACACTTGAAAATGGCTGTCTAGCAATGATCACAACCAACTGGACAAAAATAATAATGGACAAATATTGCACAGTCAAGGTGTGCAAAGCTCTTAGAGACTTTCCCAAAACGACTAACAGCTGTACTCACAGCCAACGGTAATTCTGACCTGTATTAATTCAGGAGGTTGAATACTTATCTACTAAAAATATATGAGTGTTTTACACAAACACACACACACACACACACACACACACACACACACACACACACACACACACACACACACACACACACACGGAGTGGTTGGTGCTGTCTCCATGGCAGATGGGTGGGCACAGCTGGCGTTCCCTAGTGCCACAGGAGCTGGTGCCAGTGGATCTGGATGTGGCGCAATGCAGGAGCCTAATGTATGCCTGCACACAAACACCAACAGCAGGGACAATTAAGGTGGATTTCTGTGGATGTCCCCAATGCCTTAGAGACTGCTGTACATGGGGTCTGGGTATAAGGGATTGAGGGTTTGTGTGTATGTGTGTATGTGTGTGTTCATGTGTATGTGTCTGTATTGCTAATGAACCCTCGCTTCACTGATGATCAAATCCAACAACACCCAATTTCCACTTTGATCCAATAGCTAGTCAGGTCCATGCCACCCACCTACTCACAGGGCCCACAGAGCCGGGCTCGTGTATTGATCCTAATGATATAATGGACAACATGAACAGATAGCACGTAATTAGCCATGATTCAATGTGACACGTACAGTAACAGTCAAATGTTTGGACACACCTTCTCATTCAAGGGTTTTTCTTTATTTTATGATTTTCTACATTGTAGAATAATAGTGAAGTAATCAAAACTATGAAATAACACATATGGAATCATGTATTAACCGAGTGTTAAACAAACCAAAATACAGTATATTTTATATTTGAGATTCTTGAAATCTAGCCACCCTTTGCCTTGATGACAGCTCTGCCTTGCTTTTCCTTCACTCTGCGGTCCAACTCATCCCAAAACATCTGAATTGGGTTGAGGTCAGGTGATTGTGGAGGCCAGGTCATCTGATGCAGCATTCCATCACTCTCCTTCTTGGTCAAATAGCCCTTACACAGCCTGGAGGTGTGTTGGGTCATTGTTCTGTTGAAAAACAAATGATAATCCCACTATGCGCAAACCAGATGGTGTGGCGTATCATTGCAGAATGCTGTGTTAGCCACACTGGTTAAGTGTGCCTTGAATTCTAAATAAATCACAGACAGTGTCACCAGCAAAACACCCCCACGCCATCACACCTCTTCCTCCATGCTTCACAGTGGGAACCACACATGCAGAGATCATCTGTTCACCTACTCTGCTCTGCGTCTGACAAAGACACAAGCCAAGTTAACAAACAGATCACTGACAATTTCGAATCCCACCGTACCTTCTCCGCTGTGCAATCCGGTTTCCGAGCTGGTCACGGGTGTAACTCAGCCACGCTCAAGGTACTAAACGATATCATAACCGCCGTCGATAAATGCAGTACTGTGCAGCCGTCTTCATCGACCTGGCCAAGGCTTTCGACTCTGTCAATCACCGTATTCTTATTGGCAGACTCAATAGCCTTGGTTTCTCAAATGAATGCCTCACCTGGTTCACCAACTACTTCACAGACAGAGTTCAGTGTGTCAAATCGGAGGGCCTGTTGTCCGGACCTCTGGCAGTCTCTATGGGGGTACCACAGGGATCAATTCTTGGGGCGACTCTTTTCTCTGTATATATCAACGATGTCGCTCTTGCTGCGGGTGATTCCAAGATCCACCTCTACGCAGACGACACCATTCTGTATACATCTGGCCCTTCTTTGGACACTGTTAACTAACCTCCAAACGAGCTTCAATGCCATACAACACTCCTTCCGTGGCCTCCAACTGCTCTTAAACGCTAGCAAAACCAAATGATGCATTTCAACCGGTCGCTGCCCGCACCCGCCCGCCATACTAGCATCACTACTCTGGACGGTTCTGACCTAGAATACGTGGACAACTACAAATACCTAGGTGTCTGGCTAGACWGTAAACTCTCCTTCCAGACTCATATCAAACATCTCCAATCCAAATTCAAATCTAGAATCGGCTTCCTATTTCGCAACAAAGCCTCCTTCACTCACGCCGCCAAACTTACCCTAGTAAAATTGACCATCCTACCGATCCTCGACTTCYGCGATGTCATCTACAAAATAGCTTCCAATACTCTACTCAGCAAATTGGATGTAGTCTATCACAGTGCCATCTGTTTTGTCACCAAAGCACCATATACCACTCACCACTGCGACCTGTATGCTCTAGTCGGCTGGCCCTCGCTACATATCCGTCGCCAGACCCACTGGCTCCAGGTCATCTATAAGTCTATGCTAGGTAAAGCTCCGCCTTATCTCAGCTCACTGGTCACGATAACAACACCCACCCGTAGCACGCGCTCCAGCAGGTATATCTCACTGGTCATCCCCAAAGCTAACATCTCCTTTGGCCGCCTTTCCTTCCAGTTCTCTGCTGCCATTAACTGGAACGAATTGCAAAAATTGCTGAAGCTGGAGACTTACATTTCCCTCWRTAACTTTAAACATCAGCTATCTGAGCAGCTAACCGATCGCTGCAGCTGTATATAGTCCCACTGTAAATAGCCCAACCAATCTACCTACCTCATCCCCATATTGTTTTTATTAACTTTTTTGCTCTTTTGCACACCAGTATTACTACTTACACACCATCATATGCTCATCATCATCAGCTCATCTATCACTCCAGTGTTAATCTGCTAAATTGTAATTACTTTGCTACTATGGCCTATTTATTGCCTTACCTCCTCACGCCATTTGCGCACACTGTATATAGACTTTCTTTTTTTCTATTGTGTTATTGACTGTATGTTTGTTTATTCCATGTGTAACTCTGTGTTGTTGTTTCTGTCGCACTGCTTTGCTTTATCTTGGCCAGGTCACAGTTGTAAATGAGAACTTGTTCTCAACTAGCTTACCTGGTTAAATAAAAAAAAATAAAAAAAGGTGTGTCCAAACTTTTGACTGGCACTTTATGTTAATATGGATGTTAACTAACTTGAAATCAAACATCAGCAGGTTTGAGGCCACTGGGGCGGCAGGCATGAGGACAGGCACTGTATGCGTCTAAAATGGCTCCCTATTCCCTATTTAGTGCATTTCTTTTGACCTGTGCCTATCCCGTATACACCCCGTGTACAAGGGCTAACATCCCATAGGGCTCTGGTTAAAAGTAGTGCACTATGAAGGGAATAGGGTGGCATTTGGAATGCAACCACTGTCATCCTTCATGACCTAAACAATAGAAGAGGAGCTGCTGTTTCTGAGTGTTGCATGCAAGCTGTGGGATTTAAAGCAGAGAGATAGAGAAAGAAAGAGTGTTCTCCTCTCATCTAAAAATAGAGCCGAAGTTTAATCAGTGTTAAACATATTTTTTTCTATACAAGTGTAAACTAGTACCAGTTCACACATTTATTTTCATGATCATGTTTTTTTTGTTGTTGTGCAAGCTTGCTTTGATGTTGGCAGTCTGAAAGTCTAGTTTAATCTCTGCCCCTGCTTTCAGCAAGGCATGTTTTAGGGTCAGAAATAGTAATGGAGAAGGGATATAAAATACTCTGAATCCTTTGATGCCCTGTCTGAGTTACAGCATTTGAATGCAGCCTGGCCCCAAATAAAAACGACTAAGCTAGTTCTGATCTTTTATTTTTTCTGTTTTATCTTCGCCCCCCTCTCTTTTATGCAGAGAAACGTCAAATGACGGCATGATACATCAATGAGTGGAACATACAGCATGAGTGGAACATAATGAAGAGTTTGACATGGTATCTCTTCTCTGCGCATCTTCATTAAACACACACAATAATTCAACTCTTTGTTCCCATTATCATTGATTGGAAAGGACCTGCACGTTTCTTAAGATTCTCAGAATCATATTACAGAAAAATCTTCAGTGTGAAAAACAAATCACATAATTGACGGGTAAAGCTAACAAGAACTTGTTATTTTATGCCGTCTTAAAAGGTTCAATGTGCCACAGATGGACCTCGTAGAGACATTAACAGGCTATGTTCGGCCATGCAACAGTTTGCAACAGTTTGGCATTGCTCATTATCCCAAGCACTCTCAGAGCAGTTCTATCGCATCCAAAAGCGTGCCTGCCACATCATCCTGGGCACTGCATATGTGAGGTGCACCGATGCACTGAAGACACTGTCACTGCAAACACTTGAAGAGCAAAGAGAGGAGCTGTGCCTGGACTTTGCCATCTCTCTAGACAAGTCACACCTCCGAGACTGGTTAAATGCCTGTCGAAGAGAAGTGACAGGCAGATACAAAAGATCTCCCATACGCTACCCCTACCAAGTTATTAATAAGACTCTTTGTCTTCTCATCTAAATTGTGTGTACATGTTTATTTTTTTTATGTTAGTCATCCATACGTCAGTGTCATTCAGTGTCCAGTATTTCAGTGTCCATGACTGCCATATAAAAAAAAACTTGAGCTTAAAAACATTAATCTGACATTGTTCTGGACATCAGCTCTCTAAATATGTTTATTTGTAAGATACTACTGATGTACTGATATACTAACTCATAGCCCAGAATTTGTGACATTTTGGCATTACATTGTCTTTGAAAAGTCCCCCATAGACATCTACTGACTCTACAAACACTCTATTTGGGACTATACAACTAAAACAGTAGCAGTTTTGATTCTTAATGGTGTTCAACAACTCATTGAATCCTATAGGTGTCAAGTTGCCCTGGTTTGAGGGATTCAATAGTGTTTCAAAAGCCCTAGGACAGTTTGAGAAAAGTCTCTTAAGGTTATGCTAACACATGAAAATGGTCACCATCAGAAAACTGTCACTCTGTGGCTAAATACTGACGTTTAAAGTGTGAAGTAGCCTACAGTATATATACACACACATCACACTATGTCTTCATGGCCCAACACCCAAACTGACATTTTCAGGGAAGCCTGTGAGGAAAACAACATCAAGAGGTGAGAAATGCTAGGTGTGATTTTTGACATAACAGCCATTGCGTTTCTTTGAGACATAATGTCCTTTCTCTGGTGTGTTTCTATTTTGGTTGTTCGATGACTAGAAAGAGAAAAGCATGAAATAAGCATGAGGGCTGGAAAATAAAAAATAATCAATGCAGATATGCTCACAAGATATTTGTGTAGATTATTTCSAAGTGTATTTGTGGGCTTTTTTCAATAAATTTCCAAGCACAGTTTTGGCATAACAAACCTTATTTAAAGTCTCTCTTCCGTCTTAATGACAGTGAAGTCAACATGCTAGAGCCGGCAAATTACTATCCAATGACCAAAGAACAAGCCTCTTCATTTAAGCAGCTAATCCGTAAGTATATTTCCACATTTAATTGCCATTTTACCCTCTCTGGCGAGTCTATAGGCTAGGGAAATCATTATCTTTATGTGATCATGCTTAGCTAACTTCATTCTGCAGGGTTGGTTGTGGTGTGCACTCAAATAAGCTTACTATAGCAAAACTGACATAGAGACAGATTATGGAAGCCGGCAGAAAATAAACCACCAGTTAATTTATAGTAGGGGTATCAACAAGGCTAGACTTGGAGAAAAATAGTAATTTCCCACGTTACAATTTTTTCTTCCTTTCATATGTCAATCCTACTGTTTGTGTGTGTATGTGTGCATGTGTTCATGCACTGGTGCACCGGTGTGTATGTGTGTGTACATGTACATGTGTGTGTGTGTGTACTCAAAGTGCAGGGCACCAAGCAATGCAGCAGGAGATCACCCACCACTTCCCTATGTGTGTCAGGCTGTCACAGAACCCACAGACCCAAGACAATGTGTTACAGTCAACTGTTGGAGCTTCATCAATCATTCCCAGATTATAATGAAACTGTGGAATTATGAAAAATGTGCTTGTCACCACGACACATTGCGTGGACAGGTAGCTAGCTGTGTGTCGGGGGGAAAGAGAGGGAGTGCTCATCCCATCCATTCTAAAGAAAAAACATTTGGAATATGCCAAATGTTTGGAATGTGTCAATGTATACTGTATATGATGCAAAAAAGGACTAGATAAAAAACAAGGCTAATGGATGCAATAGATGCTGATATTTGTAACATGCTATGCCATTCTTAATGTGGTAAATAATGGGTACATAAAGAATATTTGAATGGAATTAAATTCAGACCAGTCACCAATGTGCTCACAATTTATTTATTTTGTTGTTGCGCAAAATGCTAATTATTTGGCTAATATTGGGGGACTCGAGAAAAACAATGGGCCAGTGTCTTAAAAATGTCAGGGTATATTTCTGGTCCCAGAATTAAGTCACCAATTGTCAAGTAATTTCCAAGCACAGTGTTGGCATACAAATCCTTAATTCAAGTCTCTCTCTCTCGTCTTAATCAAATTGAGTACAAAATGAAGTCAACGTGCTAGAGCTGGCAAATAACTCTACAATGACCAAACGACACGCCTTTTCGTTTAAGCAGCTAATCCATAAACATGTTTCCAAACTTAATTGCCATTTTACCCTCTCTGGCGTGTCTATAGATTAGGGAAATCATTATCCTTATGTGATCAGGCTTAGCTATTTTTTTTCTGCAAGTTTGGTTGTGGTGTGCACTCAAATAATCTTACTATAGCAAAACAGCTATGAGCCGCAACCTAAACYTAAACTATACCGAGCGGAGAGAAAACATATCACTGTCAACAATGTTTCACCCTGTCTGTCTAAAGCCTTATCACCTTGGCCTTTTCCATTACCACCCAATCTCACATAATTATCTCTATTCTCTGGCCACTCGGATGCCAGTTTTTTTTTATATGCCCGCTATAACCCCGTTATCACATGATGATTCGAGCGGTAGCTAGGATTTATGACATTTATCACTCCACACTAACATGGAATCCAATATGGTTTATTTCTCAGTGTCTGCCTCCCGAATGGCAATATTTTCCCTACAGATGTAGGATCTTCATTTGATCCTTCTTTTTRCTGCACTGCAGATGAGCTTTGTTATTTACACAAATTCACTGAAAACTCACTCTAACACARGGTTATATTAACAGTATTGCACTTTTCATGTAGCCTACTTTCGGCCAGCTAATAGCCTAACCACCGTTCAAGCAACATTATGGACTAAACGTTAAAATCCCGTTGCTGCAGGATTATTTTGCTGTGACAATATATGTCAAATTAAGATGATACATCTGTATATAGTGCACTACTATTGACCAGAACTCTATAGTCCCTGATTAAAAGTAGTGTGCAAAATATTAGGAACTCCTTCCTAATATTGAGTTGCACACCCTTTTGCTCTGAGAACAGCCTCAATTGGTCAGGACATTGATTCTACAAGGTGTCGAAGCGTTCCACAGGGAAGCTGACCCATGTTGACTCCAATGCTTCCCACAGTTGTGTCAAGTTGACTGGATGTCCTTTGGGTGGTAGACCATTCTGGATACACACGGGAAACTGTTGAGCATTTAAAACCCAGCAACGTTGCATTTCTTGARACACTCAAACCGGTTCGCCTGGCACCAACTACCATACCCCGTTCAAAGGCKCTTAAATCTTTTGTCTTTCCCATTCACATGTTTTGWACACTCAGTGTATAATATAGGGTGCCATTAAGGCAATCATCCTAATCTCTTTATGGGCTCGCGGTCACTGGCTTTGTTATCAAACGCCCCTGGTTTGATGCCCTAAAGTGGAGAAACCACAGGAAGGACGTGGTCAGTTAGCGGCTAGGCCTTAAGTTGAAAAGCAAAATATGCATCCKAAATCGCACCCTATCCCCTATATAGTGCACTACCTTTGACCAGAGCCCTATGAGCCATGGCCAGAAATAGTACACTATATAGGGAACACGGTGCCATTTGGGACAAATCCTACACTCAAAAAAATGTGCTGGGTAAATATTGGACAGAACATGTGCTGGGTTATTTTGACCCAGCCAGTTGGGTTGTATGAATCACCCAAACATTGGTTAATTTAACAATAATTTGGGTTTTGATTAACTTCATGCTGGGTATTTTTTTTAAATGTAATCCTTCGGTTATTTTCAGGAAGTGGGGCTTATTAGGGATGTGGCTTTCAGATAGCTGTTTTTGGCCACCCATGAGAGTAAAGGTAATTCCTGTAAATTTTCCTCTAAACATGTTGTCGAAAAGTGGTAAGGGACTCTTACACTTGTATAAGCCTCGTTAACCTCTCTGCGAGTAAGGCTAGTTTCCTGAATTTCCGCCTGTCTGACATGCCCAAAGTAAACTGCCTGTTACTCAGGCCCAGAAGCTAGGATATGGATATAATTGGTKAAATTMYATAGAAAACACGCTGACGTTTCTAAAACTCTTAAAATAATGTCTGTGAGTATAACAGAACTGATATAGCAGGCAAAAACCRYAGGAGAATTGATCCGGAAAATATTTTGGGGGAGCTCCAAATGACTTCCAATGCAATGCTATTGAAAGATCTAATTTCCACCTCCCAGATTGCAGTTCCTATGGCTTCCAGTAGATGTCAACAGTCTTTATACAAGGTTTTAGGCTTMTTTTTTMWWAAATGAAGAAGTATTTGTAGTCTTTCCAGGTTGAGCGCCAGGAGAAAAGTTGTTTTTTTGCGCACGTGAACGTTGTATGCATGTTGAAGGACTGGATTATTGAATTCAATGGCGCCAACTAAGCAGCGTTTTTGGAATATAAAGAAGGACTTTATCGAACAAAACAACCATTCATTGTGTAGCTGGGACCCTTGGGATTGCAAACAGAGGAATATCTTCAAAAGTAAGTGATTTATTTTATCGCTATTTGTTATTTCGTGACGCCTGTGCTGTTTGGAAAATATACTAATGTGAGGCGCTGTCCTCAGACAATCGAATGCTATGCTTTCACTGTAAAGCCTTTTTGGAATCTGAAAACGCAGTTCGATTACCAAGATTCTAAGCTGAAGAATCATGTATGACACTTGTATTTTCATGACTGTTTAATATTACGATTTTGATCTCCGCACTAAGAGGTTTTAAAGCTACTAAAACGTCACTGTTCAACCTTAACAGAAGAATATGAGAATACAACAGAACAGATTAACTGGAATGACATTTACTCTCACGGGTGGCCAAAAATAACTACAAGAAAGCCATGCCCTTACTAAGAAAACTACCCAACTAAGTGACCTATATGCCTGCAACCCAGCAGTTGGGTCATTCAAATCACCCAGCATGTTTTAGAGTGTAAGATCTTAAAGGGCTTCACTCTCCCTCTTCTTGAGGTGATTCAATACCATTAGTGTTTCCATTAAGATATGTCCCACACAACTCTTTAATTGTCTTTAAATTGCCTTTGCACTGAAATCTAACAGTACAGCTCTCACAATCTTCTTATTATCAATGTATTTAAACKAATCATCAGTCATTTGTGTCAGTGTGTTGAGTGCTCTTCTTTATAAGCATGCTGAAAGTCTGTTGTTAATATGTTTACAGAGAAAGAGCATTGTATTTGGTCAACACATTTTTTTTTAACAGTTTGTTTAGAGCTGGCATCAAGCTGATAGGTCTGTTGTTAGAATCAGTAAAGGCCGCTTTACTGCTCTTGGGTAGCGGAATGACTTTGGCTTCCCTCCAGGCCTGAGGACAAATACTTTCCTCTAGGCTCAAAGATATGACAGATAGGAGTGGGTATAAAGTCAGCTACCATCCTCAGTAGCTTTCCATCTAAGTTGTTAATGCTAGGAGGTTTGTCATTATTGATTGATAACAATAATTGTTCCACCTCTCCCACACGAACTTTACTAAATTCTAACCTGCAATGCTTTTCTTTCATTCTTTTAATGTATGAGTACAATGGCTCACTGTTCGCTGAAAATGATTTCCTGTCTAAGATTACACACTTTGCCAATGAAGTGATCAAATAAAACATTGGCAACATCAAATGGTTTTGTGATGAATAAGCCGTCTGATTCGATGAAATATGGAGTTCAATTTGTCTTTCTGGCCATAATTTAATTTAAAGTACTCCAAAAGTGTTTTTTCTCCATAGGTCTTTATATCATTGATCTTGGCTTGATGATACAGGTCCTTCTTCTTTTTGTTGAGTTTAGACACATAATTTGCTATAAATCAGCCCGTAAGATGTGCAGCCAGACTTATTCGCCACTGCTTTTGGCCTATTTCTTTCAACCATACAGTTTTTCAAATTCCTCATCAAACCATGAAGCTTTAACAGTTCTAACAATCAGTTTCTTAGCAGGTGCATATTTATCAATACTTATGATTCACATCAGAACAACAAATATATTTTTTTACATCCTCCACATAAGAGTCACGGTAAAATAATTTCTGAATGATCTCTAATACACTGTTTTAGGCCCAGCTTTTGGAACTTTGGCTTTCCTGGATATAGCCACTATATTGTGATCATTGCATCCAATGAGTACGGATACAGATTTAAAACAAAGTTCTACAGTATTATTAAAAATGTGATCAATACATGTGAATGATCTTGTTCCTGTAGTGTTTGTAAACACCRTAATAGGTTGATTAATAACCTGAACCAGATTACAGTCACCGGTTACAGTGAGAAGCTTTCTCTTGAGTGGACAGCTTAATGAAAACCAGTCAATATTCAGGTCCCCAAGAAAGTAGACCTCTCTGTTTACATCACATACACTATCAAGCATTTCACACATATATTTATATACTGGTTAGTAATTTGTGGCCTATAGAAACACCCCAAAAGAAAGGCTTTAGATTTGCCAGGTGAACCTGCAAACACAACACTTTAATAACACTTGACATACGATCTTTTGTAAGCATTACAGGATTATGCATTCCATAAGCATTCCTGTATCTTCTATAGATGTTATATCCTTGAATTGCTACTGCTGTATCATCTAAGGAATTATCTTAGTGACTCTCAGAAATGGCTAACATATTAATGTTATCTYATGTTAGCAAATTATTGATTTCATGAACCTTATATCTAAGGATACATGTATTAATATGGGCTATTTTCAGCCCTTTCCTCGGTAGCTTATCAAAGATAGACATAATATGGAAAAGAGCAAACAAGAATGATAAAAAAAAATATACAGTACATTCAGCAGTCCATTAATCAGTTAGTCTGTGTAAGTGTGTATGTGTGCTGCGGGGTTGAAGCTATGAACCCCTAGGCTTGGCTCTRTCATCCCTTCCAGGCTTTGGGAGGGAGGCTGGACAATAAGCCTGTCATAGCAGATGTAAGAAATGTCCCCATGCGCTCTGGCAGCTTTCATGGCTGGGATATTTCATCTTCTGGCACACAGCTTCAGGATAGTCCTCGTTGAGGAAGCTGTCCCTTCCTCTCAAGTTCTTGGCTCTTTCCAGAACAGCTACCGTGTCCTTTAACCTCAGGAACTTGACCACTATCGGCCTGGGCCTGTCACCTGGGCCAGTGATGGGTTTTCCAGTCCTATGGGCGCACTCTACCTCAATCTTCCTGTGGTCCATCTTCAGTTTCTTCGAGAATATTTCCCTCACTTTGTCATCAGACTCTCATGTGGAGATTCTGCTATTCCGTCCACAACCATGTTGTTCCGCCTTGATTGTCCCTCGAGATAATCAAATTTGTCTGTCATTGTTATCATCGATTCACATATAGAACTGATGTCCTCTCTCAATGACTTACAGATTGCTGTCATCTTGCCATTCTCCTGTTCAAACACATCTAGCTGATCATGGGAGAACTGCAAACTGTTCAAGCAAGTCCTGAGACCTATCTGGTCAGGTCGTCCATTCTTTTATTAGTTGACTCCACCAGTATTTTAACACAAAACTTGAGAGCTWTTTTCTTGTTGTTGTAACAACTGCTTGTAGAACAATTGTGTTCATTTAAAAGATACTTCACCTTTGATAGAGATACACCACTGTCCTCAACAGAACTCCCGCAGGCTTTGGTCTTTATCATGGTAGCAACGTAGGTTTACGCTGTTACTCCTTGCAGTTCAAGACAGTTCTAGACAGGACAGGTTGTCCAGGGCAGATTGGAAGAAACAACAACAAACAGCAGGGATATAGACAGCCATAAGCCCGGGACAATCCACGGTTCCAGCCACAATGGCTTACCTCATTGCGGGCTGCGTTCAGGCCCTCAAGAAAACCCTGCTAGCTTGATAGGCAGCTAGCTAGCAGCTYGGCTAGCTGCTATGCCAAGCAGCTCTTCAGACCCGGCCTCGGTCGGCAGGATCACTGGACAGATAGTAGCGGTCCTTGATTATAAACCTAACCAGGCTGACTCAGGTTGGATTTTCTGTTATTGGCCGCATGCAGCAATGCTTGGAGATATACTGTAGGCTGCGACACAAATGGCAACTTATTCCTTATATAGTGCACCGATTTAGACCAGGGCCATAGTAAATAGGGTGCCATTGGGACACAGGCATGGAGTCAATTTACCATCTCTGTGGCACTTATAGAACGGCTAATGATCACTAATGTTGTGTTCAAAAATGATATTGAACAGTTTCAGATTCAACAAAATTTCAGACACTATGAAAATAAAGTAATGACACTCTAGCTAAGCCCCAGCCTAGAACATCAGCCACACAAAATGGCAGACGATACGACAATGCAACTGTTGATTAAGTTTTCTAAACACAAGACTATGAACTATAGTACCTTCTCCTCCTATACCTGCTTGTGCAATACAAAACCCTTGATTTTCTGAACACAAAACTGTAACTATACTTTAATACTATCTTACACTTGTTACTACCTTCAGTGAGGTAGTGGGGAAATGCTGATCGCTGTTCATGTGTGTACCCTCCATTACACCACTGTACCTGCACAAATGGTGCGATTACATTGGGTTCTTTTCAAACAATGGAAAACCCTTAATGATTTTTTTTTAACACACTGAATACTGTCCTCTACCTGCCAGCAGCCTGCTCAGGCCACAGACCATTACCATTGTCCAACTGGTGCTCCAGTTTATAGCTCAATAATGCAGTCATCACTCATGCTGTCAATGACCATCACGTGTCTCAGATTAGCCATAAGGCTGACATTGATTTATTCCTCATCCCTGTCTGTATCCCCATATAGTACACTACTTTTGACCAGTTCTATAATCCCTGGTCAAAAGTCGTCACTATAAAGTGAATAGGGTGCCATTTGGAATGTAGACCCTCTTTTTTATACTGATAAGGAGATAAARGATCCAGTCAGCATTAAGCTAAGCCTACGTGTGTCGGCCAAAACCTTCTCCACATTTTCTCAGAATGTGCGTCAAATCTGTAGACTGATTTCAATTGTTTTGAGATGAGTAAATGGGGCTGTCTAATGTATTAAGGAAGATATGTGTCACGATCGTTGAAAAGAGTAGACCAAGGCGCAGCGTGAGTAGAGTTCCACATATTTTTTATAAACTGAAAACTCACCAAAACAATAAAGCGCAACCGAACCGTGACGCTATACAAACTAGTGCAGACAGGCAACTAAACATAGTCAAGACCCCACAAACACAAAAGGGAAATGGCTACCTAAATATGATCCCCAATCAGGGACAACGATAAACAGCTGTCTCTGATTGGGAACAATATCAGGCCAACATAGACATACAAAAACCCTAGATGACCCACCCTAGTCACTATCACGCCCCAACCAACACATAGAAAAAACAGCTTACTATGGGCAGGGCGTGACAATYTGGTTGTATTTCAAATTTTCTTTTGATTATAGTCAAAAGAAAATATGTGTGGTACAACTGTCTCTCCCCATTATACCAGTCTCTCTATGGTGGTCCACCTTCCACAGTGTCATCTAGTATTAGTATTTAATATTTTATTCGCGTCTGTGTGTCTCATCACAGTCCCCGTCATGCAGTAAGGTGTTCTTTTATCTGGTTTTTGAATCTGGTTTTATTGCTACCTTGAGTTACCTGGGGTGGCTCTATTTAATACATGGCTCTATTTAATACTGTGCATTTCCCAGCCTCTGTTATGGACCGTGAAGAGACCTCTGTCTGCATGTCTTGTATGGTACAGATGAGTGTCCGAACTGTGTGGCAACTGCTTGAACAGACAGTTCGGTACATTCAACACCTCGCATAAAGACCAATAGTGATCAGGCTGGTAAGGAATGGGTTCACCTTTGACTTAGAGAAGAAACATACCAGAGCATGTGTGTGGCCACACTATCACCTCTGACCAGAACATAAGCCGTCAATTTCATCGCCGCGGTTCATCAATACCCGGCTTGTGATAGCTAACAGTAGGGTGGTCAGACATCCCCGATTTTGGTGGCCTGTCCCCGGCTGGAGCTGTCCCCAGAAATGTCCCAGATTAGCCCTCAGAAAGAAAAAAAATAAACTATGCAGGTTAAATTAAGGCTGATAATTTAACAATCTAACGCTGTATCCAATCAGATATGCATTTAAAAATGTTATCTGTCCCTGTAACAAACTACATATGATCCCTCAGCTCTGCCACGGACCTTGATCAGTGATAAATGTATCACGGCTCAGGAAAAGATCCAGATTCAGACAGTGCGAATAACGGACTTTTTTTTATATAAACAGGGGGCAGGCAAAGAACAGGTCAAGGGCAGGCAGCGGTTAGTAGTCCAGGGCAGAGTCCTTAAGGTACAGAGCGGCAGGCAGGCCCAGYGTTGGGGGCAGGCAGAGGTCAGTAATCTAGGGCAGTGGCGAAAGGTACAGAATGGCAGGCAGGGTCAGGGCAGGCAGATTGATCAAAACCGGGAAAACTAGAAAACAGGGGCTCAAGGAAACAGGATAACAAAAACCCCACTGGTAGGCTTGATGAGATGAACTGGAAACAGACACAGAGAACACAGGTATAAATGCACAGGGGATAATGGGGAAGATGGGCAACACCTGGAAAGGGYTGGAGACAAGCACAAAGACAGGTGAAACAGATCAGGGTGTGACAACAATGTAACTACTCATGGCCAGAAAGTGTCAAACAGTATAGACTACCAAACTTGCGTGATTCTAAAATTAAAAGATAGGCTAAGATTAAGAAAACTGTTGAGGGGTAGTCCATTTCTGTGTTTAAAGTAATATATTATTTGAAAGCCCTAGCGGAAATTGATAGTTACATTTAGTTCCATACAAAAACAAATATGGTTGTGTATGCTATAATTCCCCCACCAGGCTGTGTCCTAAATGGTACCTTATTCCTTACATAGAGCACTACTATAGGCCCTGGTTAAAAGTTTTTATTTATTTATTATTTATTTATTTCATCTTTATTTAACCAGGTAGGCRAGTTGAGAACAAGTTCTCATTTACAACTGCAACCTGGCCAAGATAAAGCAAAACAGTGCGACAAAAAACAACACAGAGTTACACATAGGATAAACAAAACTACAGTCAATAACACAATATAAAAATATATATACAGTGTGTGCAAATGGAGTAAGGAGGTAAGGCAATAAATAGGCCATAGTAGCGAAGTAATTCCGGTCGGCAGTCCAGAGCCTCCAGCGACGGTCGGCAGTCCCAAGCCTCCTGCGAGGGTTCCCAGTCTGGAGCCTCCGGCGACGATCTACGGTTCGGAGTCCCCGGCGACGATCTACGGTCCGGAGTCCCCGGCGACGATCTACGGTCCGGAGTCTCCGGCGACGATCTACGGTCCGGATCGCGACGATCCACGGTCCGGAGTCCCCGGCGACGATCCACGGTCCGGAGCATCCGGCGACAATTCACGGTCCGGTTCCTCCGGCGACGAGCCACGGTCCGGCTCTTCCGGCGACGAGCCACTGTCCGTTTCCTCCGGCGACGATCCACGGTCCGGAACTTCCGGCGACGATCGCCGCACCAAAGCCGCCACTGAAGATGACGTATCCGCGAGCGGAGTGGGTACTTCGCCCGCACCGGAGCCGCCCCTGACGGTAGATGCCCACCCGGACCCTCCCCTATTGAGTCAGGTTTTGCGGCCGGAGTCCGCACCTTTTTATTCTCTATGTTGGTTAGGTCAGGGTGTGACTAGTGTGGGTTATCTAGGTGAATATATATATCTATGTTGGCCTGGTATGGTTCCCAATCAGAGGCAGCTGTTTATCGTTGTCTCTGATTGGGGATCATATTTAGGCAGCCATTTCCCCATTGTGCTTTGTGGGATCTTGTGTAGGTATAGTTGCCTGCGAGCACTACATTGAGCTTCACTTTTCGTTTTGKACTTTATTGTTTTTTTCTTTGAGTTTCTCTTCAAAAATAAAGAGGATGGAAACATACCACGCTGCATRTTGGTCCACTCATTATAACGAACGTGACAATATGGGGGATGAGGTTGGTAGTTGGGTGGGATAATTTACAGATGGGCTAATTAGAGCTGCAGCGATCGGTAAGCTGCTCATAATAGCTGATGCTTAAAGTTATTGAGGGAGATATAAGTCTCCAACTTCAGCGATTTATTTATTATTTTATTTATTATTATTTTTATTTTTTTTGCAATTCGTTCCAGTCATTGGCAGCATAGAACTGGAAGGAAAGGTGGCCAAAGAGGGTGTTAGCTTTGGGGATGACCAGTGAGATATACCTGCTGGAGCGCGTGCTACGGGTGCGTGTTATGGTGACCAGTGAGCTGAGATAAGGCAGAACTTTACCTAGCATAGACTTATAGATGACCTGAAGCCAGTGGGTCTGGCGACAAATATGTAGCGATGGCCAGCCAACGAGAGCATACAGGTCGCAGTGGTGGGTGGTATATGGGGCTTTGGTGACAAAACGGATGGCACTGTGATAGACTGCATCCAGTTTGCTGAGTAGAGTGTTGGAGGCTATTTTGTAAATGACATCGCCGCAGTCGAGGATCGGTAGGATTGTCAGTTTTACGAAGATATGTTTGGCAGCGTGAGTGAAGGAGGCTTTGTTGCAAAATAGGAAGTCGATTCTAGACTTAATTTTGGATTGGAGACGATTAATATGAGTCTGGAAGGAGAGTTTACAGTCTAGACACCTATGTAGTTGTCCACATATTCTAAGTCAGAACCGTCCAGAGTAGTGATGCTAGTCGGGCGGGTGCGGGCAGCGATCGGTTGAAGAGCATGCATTTAGTTATACTAGCGTTTAAGAGCAGTAGGAGGCCACGGAAGGAGTGTTGTATGGCATTGAAGRTTYTTTGGATGTTAGTTAACACGGTGTCCAAAGGAGGGCCAGATGTATACAGAATGGTGTCGTCTGCGTAGAGGTGGATCAGGGAATCACCCGCAGCAAGAGCGACATCGTTGATATATACAGAGAAAAGAGTCGGCCCAAGAATTGAACCCTGTGGTACCCCCATAGAGACTGCCAGAGGTCCGGACAACAGCCCCTCCGATTTGACACACTGAACTCTGTCTGAGTAGTTGGTGAATCAGGCGAGGCAGTCATTTGAGAAACCAAGGCTATTGAGTCTGCCAATAAGAATACGGTGATTGACAGAGTCGAAAGCCTTGGCCATGTCGATGAAGATGGCTGCACAGTARTGTCTTTAATCGATGGCGGTTATGATATCGCTTTGTACCTTGAGCGTGGCTGAGGTGCACCCGTGACCAGCTCGGAAACCGGATTGCACAGCGGAGAAGGTACGGTWGGATTCGAAATGGTCAGTGATCTGTTTGTTAACTTGGCTTTCGAAGACTTTTTTAAAAAGGTAAAAAAAGTAGTGTGCTATATAAGGAAATAGGGTGCCATTTTGGACATAGATTTGAGTCTATTCATTTGACATTTGGAGGAAGAAAGACTTGACGAAAACAAATGTCTCTGCTTGACACAGAGACACAGTTTAATTATGTGGAGGAATAGCTGAAAAGAGTGTTTCCATTTTACAGTGTTTCTGAACTAACTCATCCACACTGTGGCACAGGCTGAGTCCAAAATGTCATCCCATTCCGATAGGGCTTTGGTACAAAGTAGTACACTATGTAGGGATATGGGTAACATTTGGGACACAGTCACATAGAACAGCCCACCTACATCAGGAGTGGAGTGTGGAGCCTGAGGAGGAATCAATGTAAAAGGATTTTAGAGGGTAACAATAATTAGGCTTGTGTCCCAGACCTWCTGTGCAGTCTTTTTACGTTTTTTAAAGTACTAGGTGCGAATACCAATTTTTAGGGAGAAATAAACAGTCTGTGTCTATTTCCCTCTATTGATTTGTGGTTTTGTAACTCAGAGCTTTTACGTAAAGAGCCATGGAAACAAAAACAGAGTTGACTCCTAGTTTCAAAAGGAGCTAATTCTGGCCTATGTCTGGTAGTATCACATTGTCCAAATGGTTATTGATGTCAAGAGTTGACATTGCATCATGCAGGTTGTTAATCTTACATGACTTACTTGACATAAATGTTTATCTCCAAACGAAGCAAAGGGCCAAAACAAGCCTTCAATTATCTGCATTTGTGAGAAGGCTATGACAATGACTGAGGCGTAATGACACCAARCTGAATTATATAGCCTATTTTACATATTAAGTACATAAGAGCTAAACAAAACCATCAACTAGCCAAAAGGTATAGGGTGTCTCCCAAATGGCACCCTATTCCCTATATAGTGCATTACTTTTGACCAGGGCTCATAGGGATCTGGTCAAAAGAAGTGCAGCATATAGGGAATAGTGTGAATTTGGGATGCAGTCCTCTAGTCAGGTGAGCAACCATCATCCAGGAAAGTTTAAGACTTTGATGTAGGCTAACCATGGTAGTATTTCACAATTCCTGGAGAATACAGTATCTACTTCTGATTGGGTTTCAGTTCTTGAGGGTCTAACCGCTTACATCTCAAACAATGTATCGGCCAGCAGAATATCTATTATCCCCTGTAATAGAAAGCATTATTTTCATGGGAAATCAAATAACCTATTACCCCCCCCCCCATTTTTTTATATTACTGTGGTAAAATGGCCATAAAACCCATGGGCCCCCAGGACTCAGGGATGAGTCCCATCCCCCCATATTAAAGCATACAGGGTCTACTTCTCAAATGACACCCTATTCCCTACATAGTGCACTTTTTACCAGAGCCGTATTGGCCCCGGTAAAAAGTGGTGTGCTATATAGATAACAGGGATTCATTTGGGATGTAACCAAGAGCATGCGCCACAGATTAATCAGAGGCATCCAACCGACACAGGCTAATTGTTACAATTACCTGAGCTTTGCTATTCATTATTGAACCATTGGAGAATTGGGAGTTTTTTTGTCACACTTTATTTTCTCTCTTCCTCTCATTCTTGTTCTCTTTCTCTTCCCCCCTCTCCCCACCTTCTCCAAACTGTTCTCTTTCTCTTTCCCCCTCTCCCCACGTTCTCCAAACTGTTCTCTTTCTCTTTCCCCCTCTCCTCACCTTCTCCAAACTGTTCTCTCTCTCTCTCTCTCTCTCTCTCTCTCTCTCTCTCTCTCTCTCTCTCTCCCCCCCCTTTCTGCTTTACTAATTTAATGTTTACCCTCTGTAAGTGTCTCTGCACCATTCATGTCAGGTGTCTTCAGAAAATGTTTTTACACTTCCATTCTCAGGCGCAGTGACGGTGCTTGGCCGTCCATTACTGGTTCTCTACATTAACTATTTACACTTTGTGTTTAATCCTGCATCACTTTATGAATATAAATGCATTTTTATTTAATCCCATAGTGATTTGTAGCACATTTACAGTAGGCTTGCTTATACAGTATAATCTGGCAGATATCAAAATTAACTTCTCTCTCGAACATCACAATGCATCTCTCTGCATAGCTCAAATACTACTATATACTGTACATACAGTTGAAGTCAGAAGTTTACATACACTTAGGTTGGAGTTATTAAAACTCGTTTTCAACCACTCTACAAATTTAAAATCTACAAACTATAGTTTTGGCAAGTCGGTTAGGACATCTATTTTTTCCAACAATTGTTTACAGACAGATTATTTCACATATAACTCACTGTATCACAATTCCAGTGTGTCAGAAGTTTACATACACTAAGTTGACTGTGCCTTTAAACAGCTTGGGAAATTCCAGAAAATGATGCCATGGCTTTAGAAGCTTCTGGTAGGCTAATTGACATCATTTGAGTCAATTGGAGGTATACCTGTGGATGTATGTGCTTGACATCATGGGAAAATCAAAAGAAATCAGCCAAGACCTCAGAAAAAAATTGTAGACCTCCATAAGTCTGGTTCATCCTTGGGAGGAATTTCCAAACGCCTGAAGGTACCACGTTCATCTGTACAAACAATAGTGCGCAAGTATAAACACCATGGGACCACGCAGCCGTCATACCACTCAGGAAGGAGACGCGTTCTGTCTCCTAGAGATGAAAGTACTTTGGTGCGAAAAGTGCAAATCAATCCCAGAACCTCAGAAAAGGACCTTGTGAAGATGCTGGAGGAAAGAGGTACAAAAGTATCTATATCCACAGTAAAACGAGTCCTATATCGACATAACCTGAAAAGCCGCTCAGCAAGGAAGAAGCCACTGCTCCAAAACCGACATAAAAAAGCGAGACTACGGTTTGAAACTGCACATGGGGACAAAGAACGTACTTTTGGGAGAAATGTCCTCTGGTCTGATGAAACAAAAATGTAACTGTTTGGCCATAATGACCATCGTTACGTTTGGAGGAAAAAGGGGGAGGATTGTAGGCCGAAGAACACCATCCCAGCCGTGAAGCACGGGGGTGGCAGCATCATATTGTGGGGGTGCTTTGCTGCAGGAGGGACTGGTGCACTTCACAAAATAGATGGCATCTTGAGGTAGGAAAATTATGTGGATATATTGAAGCAACATCTCCAGACATCAGTCAGGAAGTTAAAGCTTGGTCGCAAATGGGTCTTCCAAATGGACAATGACCCAAGCATACTTGTGTCAAAATGGCTTAAGGACAATAAAGTCAAGGTATTGGAGTGGCCATCACAAAGCCCTGACCTCCATCCCATAGAAAATGTGTGGACAGAACTGAAAAAGCGTGTGTGAGCAAGGAGTCCTACAAACCTGACTCAGTTACACTAGCTCTGTCAGGAGGAATGGGCCAAAATTCACCCAACTTATTGTGGGCAGCTTGTGGGAGGCTACCCGAAACGTTTGACCCAAGTTAAACCATTTAAAGGCGATGCTACCAAATACTAATTGAGTGTATGTAAACTTCTGACCCACTGGGAATGTGATGAAAGAAATAAAAGCTGAAATAAATCATTCTCTCTACTATTATTCTGACATATCACATTCTTAAAATAAAGTGGTGATCCTAACTGACCTAAGACAGGGAATTTTTACTAGGATTAAATGTCAGGAATTGTTTAAAACAGAGTTTAAATGTATTTGGCTAAGGTGTATGTAATATTCCGACTTCAACTGAACATACACGCAGGGGTTCTGCTGACGGTGTGTACATAGTGTAGTATGCTGAATCATGCTGCTGGTGGTTAACAAGGCATACTAATGACTAGTATATTTTGCAGCGTCTCTTGTAGCTTGTCATTCAGCCTGGCAAGATATGAGATAAACTAGTGCTCCTTCACAGTACAACCCTCACTATGTGGGGGAAACGGCATGGTGGATAGTGGATACCAGTGAAGCATGAAATAAAAAGAGTGCTCCTCAGGAGAATGAGAGGCTTGTTCTGATTGTGCAGATTATCACCTCTGTGCTTTCTGCTGAAATGCAATTTGTTTTCTGTCAGAAAGTTGAAAAAGGGAACAGGTGCTATGTAACTTATTAGAATGCAAATGTGTGCGAAGGCAGAGATGAGGGTTGAGGTATTTTACACCGTCTGTGCACTATCAGTATAGCCATCCTCTCCAGATAGAGATGCCACACTGTCATTAGGTTAGCCCTTTCCTGCAGTCAATGACTAAAAGCGCCTTCTTTGGCCTCATGGGTGGATCGTTATTAATATTATTTATTAAGACTACTAAGAGTCACTCTGTGTGGCCCGGATTTAGCCCCACTGCAGTAAAAAGCTAAACATGACATATACAAGATAATATGGCATATGAACATGCTATTAATTAAAGGCATATTGCAGTGTAAGGGCCTTAAATGTTCTGTACAGCATGAGTTTATCTATATATTCATTGACAGCTCCCTTCACTTCACCAGACTATTTTAGAAATAAATCATGCTCATATTCTTAACAAGCTAGTCTCAATACTGTGATCCCCTGGTTTGCAGCATGCAGCTAGCTGGAAGTGGAGAGGTGATTATGGCATCCTCATCTCTGCTTGGATGGGATGTATTTTTCAGGGTAGGGCTGTTGTACATTTAGTCTATCACTGTGCCAAATACATTTCCATGTTGATTTTTCTAGCCAGCCAGGCCAGTGTGACACAGCATTCTTTTTCGTTGTTTTTTGAAAAGAGTGCCTAGGCTTCACTCCCTCCATCCCCATCTCCCTCTTCTTCTCACTCTACGAACATTATATCCCAGACAGTTTGGGTTGAATAATTTAACTCTGTGGATAACCAGGGAGGGAGGATAGAGGGATGGAGGAAAAATGAGAGAGGTTGCTGGTCTTCAATGCCCTCCTCAAAATATGGCTGTTAAGTGTTGAAAGGAAACCAAATATCACAAAACTGCCTTCTTGAATCAACTACAGCCAAGGTATTTGAAAAAAATCATGTTAGCTTGTATTTTTGAGTAATTTATACCATTAAATGTGGTATAAATGTGTGTTTAAAACAAGCACACTTACCCTCAGATGGATAAAGAGGTTCAAAGTTGTTTTTGCTAAGCATCCAACTTGTTGTTTGCAATGTTTGTAAATGTTTTTGAATTACTCTGCAGTATCAGGTGTCATAAAATGTATTGCAGCTTTCAACCTTCAGTGGCATGTTGAAAGAGTCATATAATAGTTGAGCATCACGACATATTTATACTTATCTGTACAAAATATAATTGGTTACTTGGTTTGGCTTGATTATGAACACATTCAGGAGAATGGACATTTACAAAATGTTCAGATATAAATGTATTGTGTTGATAATATATGACTGTCAGAGAGATTGGAATAGTATACAAGATTGTGTGTGCTCTATTCATTCTATTCTATCTTCAACATGCGATTCCAGAATCAGCCCTACCCTTAGTTGAAGGCAGCCAATCCAATAGTTTCAGATAAGTAGTCACTTCCTGAGATCTGTTTTGAAATAGTAAAAAAAAAAATGCTTTCTGACATCTGTATTCAAATAGATTTGAAAAGTAGTCACTTTCTGAGATCTGTATTCTAACAGTTTTGAGAAGTAGTACTTTTGGGGCATCTGTATTTGATTAGTTGTAGTTACCTCCAAAGTAACTATTTGTTCCCCAAGATTTTGTTTTGCTTTCCACAAAGCATAATTAAAACTATAGTTATCCCAGGTCTGATGTATACTGTGCCTTCGGAAATTATTCAGACCCCTTGACTTTTTCAAAAYAAATATACAGTACAGCCTTATTCTAAAATTGATTAAATACAAAAATCCTCAGAAATCTACACACAATACCCCATAATGACAAAGCGAAAACTGAAAACAGATTTCCATCTTTCTATATGTCCATTGCTCGTATTTCTTGGACCAAGCAAGTCTCTTCTTATTATTGGTGTCCTTTAGTGGTTTCTTTCCAGCAATTCGACCATGAAGGCCTGATTCACGCATTCTCAGTGGATGTTGAGATGTGTCTGTTACTTGAACGTTGTGAAGCATTTATTTGGGCTGCACCGTAAAGCATGGAGGAGGAAGTGTTATGGTGTGGGGGTGCTGGTGACACTGTCTGTGATTTATTTAGAATTGAAGGCACACTTAACCAGCATGGCTACCACAACATTCTGCAGCGATTCGCCATCCCATCTGATTTGGGCTTACATGCTGACCACAACGCTCGCGTCGTATGCAAAATAAAATTACACATACATGTTATTCAATCATTGCACCCACACTGCTCGTGCGCATCAGCAAGCGACTGCAAGGCCATTCGCTAAAATAGAACCTGGTTCTATTTGTGACACTCAACGTGCTGCAAGTCCTGCCTCTCCCATTTCCTCATTTGTTTTTAGGAGCATATACCCACGTGGGTGATTGAAAGATGAATTGAGGTCCACAATCAGTTTATCTTCGTGGAAAATCACCTTAAAGTTGGTTCCCAACCGCCATATAAAGTCCAAAGAAGAAAAATAAGCCTGAAGGAAGGAGGAGGGATGATGAGAAACGAATTCGGTTTACCGTTTTATCTGTGGATTAATTGTCGGAGTAGAGGACCTTGTGCATTTCAGGTAAAATAACAACCAAATGTTTATATCCCAGAACAATTTAGCTAGCAATAGCAAGCTAGCTAGCTAAATTGACATACATGTTTATTGCTTTTTGACCTGTCCCCAAATTAATATAATTGGTTCAGAGTTCGTTTTGATATTTCAACCTGCATGTCCTGATCGAGTCTGGTGTGGGTGAACAAAATCAACTTATGCACGGGGATGCACACGTGCGTGTGGTTTAGTCAGCATGTTAGTGGGACTATGTTTTGTTTTTCAACAAGACAATGACCCAACACACCTCCAGGCTGTGTAAGAGCTATTTTACCTAGAAGGAGAGGGATAAGGTGCTGCATCAGATGATTTGGCCTCCACAATCCACAGACCTCAACCAAATTGAGATGGTTTGWGMTGAGTCGGACCGCAGAGTGAAGGAAAAGCAGCCAACAAGTGCTCACCATATGTGAGAACTCCTTCAAGACTGTTGGAAAAGCAGGTTGAGAGAATGCCAAGAGTGTGCAAAGCTGTCATCAAGGTGGCTATTTGAAGAATCTCAAATATAAAATATATTTTGATTTGCATGACACTTTTTTGGTTACTACATGCTTCCACATGTTTTATTTCATAGTTTTGATGTCTTCACTATTATTCTACAATGTAGAAAATAGTAGAAAAACCCTTGAATGAGTAGGTGTTCTAAAACTTTTGACCGGTAGTGTAGCCTCGATTATTTTATTTTATTGCGTTACTATTTTATTTCGATCTATTTGCTAATTTTTGTACTTTTTAACTGCATTGTTGGGAATGGGCTCATAAATAAGCATTTCATGGTCAATTATACACTTGTTGTATTCGGCGCATGTGCCAATAACATTGATTTGATTATTTGTTTGCAATAAGGCACCAATGTAAAACTGCAAAACATTTGGCAAAGAAATTAACTTTATGTCCTGAATACAAAGCATTTGGTGCAAATGCAATAGAACATATCACTGAGTACCCTTCTTCATATTTTCTACCATGGTGGTGGCTGCATCATGTTATGGGTAGTCTTGTCATCGGCAAGGAGTAACTAAGGAGGACTAAGGAGTTTTTTAGGATAAAAAGAAACGGAATAAAACTAAACACAGGCAAAATTCTAGAGGGAAACCTTGTTCAGTCTGCTTTCCAACACACACTGGGAGACAAATTCACCTTTCAGTAGGACAATAAGCTAAAGCACAAGGCCAAATATATTTGCTTACCAAGACAACATTGAATGTTCCTGAGGGGCCTAGTTACAGTTTTGACTTAAATCGTCTTGAAAACACATGGCAAGACTTGAAAATGGTTGTCTAGCAATGATCAACAACCAACTTGAAAGAGTTTGAAGAATTTAAAAAATAATAATGTGCAAGTATTGTACATTCCAGGTGTGCAAAACTTTTAAAGACTTATACAGAAAGACTGACAGCTGTAATTGCTGCAAAAGTTGATTCTAACATGTGTTGACTCAGCGGTGTGAATACTTATGTAAATGAGCTAATGATTTGCAATTATTTGTAAAAACATGTTTTTCACTTTGTCATTATGGGGTATTGTGTGTAGATGGGTGAGAAAAAACATATATATATTACATTTTTGAATTCAGGCTGTAACACAACAAAATGCGAAATAAGTCAAGGGGTATGAATACTTTTTGAAGGCACTGTATGCACCAATCTCTTTCTGTGTTTCAAATTTCTCCCTATTCCCTATATAGTGCACTATGTAGGAAATAGGGTGCCATTTGGCACATACACAGTCTCTGAGTATATAATTATATCTCTGCTCTGTCTCTTTACAAAGAAGCAACACTGTGGCGAGTGAGGCTCTGTTGCTCGACACATCATTCATCTGTGCTAAATTAGCTTTTCAAAGTGTCATGTAGGAGTTGTTGGACTTGTTCCTTGCAGGATGCCAACTCCCGCTCCCCCTGTCAGCTCCCATATCTCAGCCTGGGTGTCAGACGAGTCCTCTCTCTCCTCTCACCTTGGGGAGAAAATACATTTGCTTTGGCAGTTTTGTTTTTTTTTAAATCCATTTTAGAATAAGGCTGTAATGTAACAAAATGTGGGTAAGGGGGTCTGAATACTTTCCAAAGGCACTATATATCCTTATCGACAGAGGTGAATGAAGTTACAGCAGCCAAGGTGACAGTGGCTCGAGTCATTTTTGCATTTTTACTGTTCTCCAAATAGTATTTTAGAGCTTTTCAGGCTTTTTATTTTTTTAATGCAGTAGGCCTAAATCGGCTTTCCAAAAATGTATTGGACGGGGGAAAAAATCCTTGGAGGTACTACTGAACATAATGTCTCTAACTTTAATATTTTCTCTGTGTTCATTTTCAAATTGATTTATTTGAATGGGGGCAGAAACAAATTAACAGTTGAAACAGTTATTCAGTAGAATGCATCACTGTTTAAGCCAATTTTCAAATCCATTTGTGATACAATTTGTAATTTCCCATGGCCACCAATGACTGCATCTTGGGGGACTATGGGGATGCTTTTCAGCGGCAGGGACTGGGAGACTTGTTACAGATAGAGGGAACATTGAATGGAGCCAAATACAGGCAAATCCTTGATGAGAACCTGCTTGAGTGCCAACAACCTTAGACTCKGGGCAAAATTTTAAGTTCCTACAAGACAATGACCCCAAGAAAACAGACAAAGCAACGCTGGCATGGTTTCAGAACAAGAACGTGAAAGTCCTTGAGTGGCCCAGCCAAAGCCCAGACTTGAATCCATTGACAATCTGTGGAAAGACTTGAACATTTCTGTTCACCACCGCTCGAAAATCCCCAAATCCAGATATGCAAACCTTATACAGACATACTCAAGACGACTCAAAGCTGTAAATCGCCTCCAAAGGTGCTTATACAAAGTATTCATTCAGGGGTGTGAATACTTCTGTAAATTAGTTATTTCTGTATTTCATTTTCTATACATTTGCTACAATTTCTAAAAACATATTTCCACTGTCATAATGAGGTATTGTGTGTTGATGGGACTATTTCATCCATTTTGAATTCAGGCTGAAACACAACAAAATGTAGAATAAGTCAAAGGGTTTACCAATGAGGTAAAGATTTACCAAATAGGGTGAGAGATTTATCAAATACACAAGAGCAAATTCATGCTGGTGCGTGTGTGTGTATGAAAGTACTACAAAAATATTTTTTAAAGTTTGGCTACATGTGTAACCCTGGTCCCCCAAAAATTATATTCATTTTCATTCATGTTTTACCTCACTCGTGACCTCATGAGTCCTGTTCGTGAGAGTCTCAGCTTTCTGTAGTGGGTTCATATCAGTTTCTAGCGCAAAGCGTTTCGACTCTACCAATGTTTTCGTGAGAAGACCGATTCTTGGGATGTCTCCTGGTCTGACACACAACTGTAGCTCTGCCATCTTCCACCTCAGATGCAGTTGATTGAGACGCAGCCCATGCAAAAAGTCTCTAGCTTAAACTGATTATTTTTGATGGCGATTATTTTATCATGCTAATTCCATTTCAGTGCGGGCTCGGTCATTGACTCAAGGTTAATAGGGAGTACGCTTAGAAGGCCTGCTCTTAGAGAGCTCACACGGTATCTAGCTTCACACTCCTAATGGGGCTTTGTTTGCCAGTTAAATGAGAAAAGCAGGACTGGTGTTGGCCAGAGTCCAGTTCCTCCTGCTATTGAAAATGATCACACTCATTATGTTACTTACCCACTGGGCCACACGCAACAACTGAATCTGTGGCGGGTAGTTTGCTGGTTTCCGGCATCGCAGCCTGGGTATAACCAAGGAATTGTCATTTTTCGCCCTTTTGTTTTACTTCATTTCCCCCTCTTTTTATTCCCTTCCCAAGATGCTGCAGTGCCATCTGGTTTTGTCTGTCCTATTGCGATGGGGGAGAGCAGGAGGTATCAGAGTTCTGTCCTTCTGTTGATCAAGGGGGAATTCCAGCAGGTGGCTGCCTGTCTGCCCGTCTCCTGAGTAATGGAAGGGGATGGGGCCGGAGGCTGGGTACATCCACATAGGACGGGCTCGTCATCCTGGAGCCGGCCTCACTGCCTCACCTACTTGTTGTGTGTATGTACTGACATGTACAGTATGTTTAACTGATAGATGCACACACATGCACACTACATCCTAATGCTTTTAAATGTACTGTATATGAATTGTAACGTATTTTGTCAGTATGTGTCGGACCCCAGTAAGACTAGCTGTTGCCATTGGTGTCAGCTAATGGGGATTCTGATGAATCAAATCAAATGTATTTATGTAGCCCTTCTTACATCAGCTGATATATCAAAGTGCTGTACAGAAACCCAGCCTAAAACCCCAAACAGCAAGCAATGCAGGTGTAGAAGCACMGTGGCTAGGAAYAACTCSCTAYAAAGGCCAAAACCTAGGAAGAAACCTAGAGAGGAACCAGGCTATGAGMGGTGGCCAGTCCTCTTCTGGCTGTGCCGGGTGGAGATTATAACAGAACATGGCCAAGATGTTCAAATCACAGTGGAAGGGTTTACAGTTGAAGTCGGAAGTTTACATACACCTTGGCCAAATACATTTGAACTCAGTTTTTCACTATTCCTGACATTTAATTTATTTTGCGGGATCAACCAATCAGCCTCCAGGATCCAAACAACCCGTTTTATAATGATGAATAAAAAAATACAGTGGTACGATTCAATTTGAAAGTTATCATATTCAAGTTCAATACATTAAATATTGGAAGGTGGAAAACAGTGTACATTAGGGGATGAACATTATTACTAGAAATCTACCCTAATTCTCACTAATCATGGAACTGTTTGACAACAGTCCAGTTGTCGTGAACTGTACACCAGGTTCCAGGTTAAACCTGCTACAGTTGAAGTCAAAAGTTTACATACACCTTAGCCAAATACATTTATCTCAGTTTTTCACAATTCCTGACATTTAATCCTAGTAAAATTCCCTGTCTTAGGTCAGTTAGGATCACCACTTTATTTTAAGAATGTGAAAATAATGTGTCTGAATAATAGTAGAGATAATGATTTATTTCAGATTTGATTTCTTTCATCACATTCCCAGTGGGTCAGAAGTCTACATACACTCAATTAGTATTTAGTAGCATTGCCTTTAAATGGTTTAACTTGGGTCAAATGTTTCGGGTAGCCTCCCACAAGCTGCCCACAATAAGTTGGGTGAATTTTGGCGCATTCCTCCTGACAGAGCTGGTGTAACTGAGTCGGGTTTGTAGAGCTAATCGCTCGAACACGCTTTTTCAGTTCTGCCCACAAACTTTCTGTAGGATGGAGGTCAAGGCTTTGTGATTGCCACTCCAATACCTTGACTTTGCTGTTCTTAAGCCATTTTGCCACAACTTTGGAAGTATGCTTGGGTCATTGTCTATTTGGAAGACCCATTTGCAACCAAGCTTAAATTTCCTGACTGATGTCTTGACATGTTGCTTCAATATATCCACATACTTTTCCTACCTCATGATGCCATCTATTTTATGAAGTGCACCAGACCCTCTTGCAGCAAAGCACCACCACAGCATGATGCTGCCACCCCCGTSCTTCACGGTTGGGGTGGTGTTCTTCGGCTTGCAAGCGTCCCCCTTTTTCCTCCAAACATAATGATGGTCAGAGGATATTTCTCCKAAAACTTTGTCCCCATGTGTAGTTGAAAACCGTAGTCTGGCTTTTTTAAGTCGTTTTTGGAGTAGTGGCTTCTTCCTTGCTGAGTGGCCTTTCAGGTTATGTCAATATAGGACTCGTTTTACTGTGGATATAGATACTTTTGTACCTGTTTCCTCCAGCATCTTCACAAGATCCTTTGCTGTTGTTCTGGGATTGATTTGCACTTTTCGCACCAAAGTACGTTCATCTCTAGGAGACAGAACGCGTCTCRTTCCTGAGTGGTATGACGGCTGCGCGTCTCCTTCGGGCGTTTGGAAATTGCTCCCAAGGATGAACCAGAACAATGTTTGCTGTTTTCTTTTGATTTTCCCATGATGTCAAGCAATGAGGCACTGAGTTTGAAGTTAGGCCTTGAGATACATCCACAGGTACACGTCCAATTGACTCAAATGTTGTCAATTAGCCTATCAGAAGCTTCTAAAGCCATGACATCATTTTCTGGAATTTTCCAAGCTGTTTAAAGGCACAGTCAACTTAGTGTATGTAAACTTCTGACCCCCTGGAATTGTGATACAGTGAATTATAAGGGAAATAATCTGTCTGTAAACAATTGTTGAAACAATGACTTGTGTCATGCACTTGCCAAAACTATAGTTTGTTAAGAAGAAATTTGTGGAGTGGTTGAAAAATMTGTTTTAATGACTCCAACCTACGTGTATGTAAACCTCRGACTACAACTGTGTGTGTGTGGATTATTGAAGTGTGTATATTCTAGTGTGCATAAACCTGTGTGTGGGAGGATACTTTATAACATTTTGGGGATCAATGCAATCATTAACAGTGCCTAAACTTTCTCATTCTACTTCTGTTATGAATAATTTGTGCAACCCATTCTGCTCCATGTAACCAAGGCCTTATATTTGAATGTGGTTTTCATAAAGAAAGAAAAGGGCTCTGACTCTCAGACTTTAGCTACATCCTACATTGCACACGAGCTCCTATTAAGTGCACTACTTTGGACCAGGGCCCATAGGTTATGATTATGGAGTATTGAGACCAGACCCGAGAACCTGACCCGGCGGGGGACCCACTAACAGACTTTACGTTCCGCGATCAGCCCGTCCCGATTACTACAATGGGGACACTCCTCTAAATTAAATGGGCATCTAGGCGTTAATATGACACTGGAGTTCCTGAGGCGGATATTCTGGTGGCCCAACATGATGGAGGATTTGAGATCCTTTGTTGCAGCTTGTTCCATCTGTGCCCAAAGCAAGTCTTCACGTCAGTGACCGGCCGGGTTGCTCCAATCTCTGCCCATCCCCAGCCYACCCTGGTCTCATCTCTCTGTAGACTTTACAACAGGGTTACCTCCATCTCAAGGATTTACCACTATCCTGGTGGTCATCGATCAGTTCTCCAAGGCAGCCCATTTCATCGCCTTACCCAAGTTGCCTTCAGCGAAGGAGACCGCTGATCTCATGGTTACCCATGTCTTTCGACTAAACGGACTTCCCCAGGACATTGTCTCAGATCGMGTGCCCCAGTTCGTCGCACAGCATTGGAAGGCCTTTTGCTTCCTGTTGGGGGCATCGTTGAGTCTCTCCTCGGGGTTCCACCCTCAGTCAAATGGGCAAACTGAGCAGGCCAACAAGGAGCTGGAGAAGTTCCTCTGCTGCTTCGTCTCTACTCAGGCCACCAACTGGAGCAAGTTCCTCGTCTAGCGGAGAATGATCATAACACACTGGCGAACTCGTCCACTGAACAGTCGACGTTCAAGTGTCAGTTCAGATTCGCTAGACATACATGTATTGTGTAACATTGAGTCCTGGGAGTGTCCTCTGATGATGACCGTCAAAGGTTAGTGATTCATTTTATCTATATTTCTGCTTTTTGTGACACCTTTCTTTGGTTGGAAAATGGCTGAATGCTTTCTGTGACTAGGCMCTGTCCTAACATAATGATATGTTGTGCTTTAGCCGTAAAGCCTTTTTGAAATCGGACACTGTGGTTGGATTAACGAGAAGTGTATCTTTAAAATGGTTTAAAATACTGTTTTGAATTTGGCGCCCTGCAATTTCACTGGCTGTTGATGAGGTGGGAGGCTAGCGTACCGAATGATCCCAGAGAGGTTAACTTCTCTAGGATAGGGGGCAGAGTTTTCACTTTGGGAAAAATAGCGTGCCCAATTTCAACTTCGTTCTACTCATCCCCAGAATATAAGATATGCATATTATTAGTAGATTTTGATAGAAAACACTCTGAAGTTTCTAAAACTGTTTGAATCATATCTGTAAGTATAACAGAACTTATGTAGCAGGCAAAACCCTGAGGACTAACCATATTATTTTTTAAGTCACTGTCTGTTCAATGAGGTTTCATTGGGAGGCCAGATTTCTAATCACTCTATTCTCAGTTCCTACTGCTTCCACTGGATGTCACCAGTCTTGGGAAATAGGTTGAGGTTATTCATTTGTGCAATGAAGAAGAAGGCCATCAGGAAGTAGAGTAACGTCTTGTGTACTGTTTGAGAGTTGCACAAGACAAAAAAATMTAGCGTTTGTTTGTTGATCTCCTGTATTGAAAACAGATAGACCCGTCTTCAATTTGATCGATTATTAACGTTTACAAACACCTTAAGTTGTGTTACAAAAGTACTTTGAAATGTTTTGGCAAAGTTTAGAGGTAATTCTTTAGATATTTTGTAGTGACTTTGCGCAAATTGGAAGCAGTTTTTTTCTGGATCAACCGGCCAAATAAATGGACAATTTGGATATATATGGACGGAATTAATCGAACAAAAGGACCATTTGTGATGTTTATGGGACATATTGGAGTGCCAACAAAAGAATCTCGTCAAAGGTAATGCATGTTTTATATTTTATATATGCGTTTTGAGTAGCGCCGGCATGGTTGAAATATGCTACACTCTCCTTGTTGACATTGTGCTATCATCAGATAATAGCATCTTATGCTTTCGCTGGAAAGCCTTTTTGAAATCTGACATGTTGGCTGGATTCACAACGAGTGTAGCTTTAATTTGGTATCTTATATGTGTGATTTATTGAAAGTTTGATTTTATATAATTTTTTTGAATTTGGCGCTCTACATTTTCCCTGGCTATTGGCCAGGTGGGACYCAAGCGTCCCGCTATCCCAGAGAGGTTTTAACTGGTAAGGACAGCTCATGAGATGTTCTAAATATCTGTCAACTAAGTGTGACTCTTATGGCTAAAGCGGCTTCATGCAAAGATTTTATTTTAACCCATAAGAGTAGGAGTAAAATGTCTCTATTCTCAGCACTTACGAAAATAAATGTAATATTGTGATTTCAATGTAGCATCTCCTCTATAGTCTCTTGTCTTTCATCCTCTCTTGGTTGCAGCCGTATAGCTAGATTTGACTCATCAGTTCAGCCAAGGTAATGGGAAGCCCATCCGTCTTCTGTAACACTCCACTCGGAGACGTCAACGATGTTCCTGTGAAGTCACCTTCAGTGAGAATAGAATGCACATGTTGACCTTTCATTCTAAATTTCACTTTTTAAACTGAGCTTTAGTGTTTTACAGCAGAGAGAGAGATAATGGGGAGACTGAGTAAGAGAGAGGGGGAAAAAGAGGTACAAAAAGAGACAGAACAAGAGAAAGAGAGAGAGTACACTACAAGACTACGGTCATAAAACTCAAACTTGCCCCATACAGTGATTTTCAGTAACTGTCCTCAGCTCCTCTTTGGTAAGAAGTCTCTCAAGTTCTCTCACTATTCCTTTCATCTCCCGCTTTGCCACAAAGAGAAAATCAACTGACGCAGTTTACGCTTACCTCAGAGTAAACACTGTGTATCTCTTTTCTTCCATTCCCCTTCTCATCTTTTATTTGCCTCCTCTTGTGTGTTATGTTTGGTARTGTAAAGTATCTTTCATTTATTCATTGTTTAAACAAACAGAATTCAAAATAGCTGCCTTAGAAACTCTGACAGCCGTTGCACCATTCATTTTCTTTCTTTTACTTTATTTCTCATAATTGCTTGTTAATTGGAAGTCATTTTTTTCTTCTCTCCCTTTCTCTCTCAATTCCTCCCCCTTTCACCCTCACCCTCTCTGGATACAGAGAATACCTGGTGGGCACTGGTGCTGAATACAAACTGTGGCTTTTCAGCTCTCTGCGTCTGTCCCTCCTGAGCATGAAAGCGCTATAATTGTTTACTCTGCCTGTGCAGGCGGACTGCTAGGAGGACTTATCCTTATTATGTAGCATAGGTTGTGCTGTATTACAGAAGAGAGGCCTGTTTTCCCAGTCTCCCCAGAGGGGTTTCACTCTTTACTCTACTCATCCAGTGTCTGATGGATGCTGGCGCTGCTGCTCAGGCCTTTTGTCCTCATTCTGGGTTTCTACAGGTTCACAGTTAATGCTTCCCTCCCTTCCACATGAAGCTCGCCTCTACCAAGTCCACAACAACCGAATGTTCTGGTTTTCAGGGAAAATGGAAAGAGCCTTCCGCTTTTGGATGTTAACAAGGCGTCTTAACTCGTTGAACAGTGCAGAAGAGAACTTCTCAACAGTTTTTTACCTTCTCGTCAAGACAGTATGTAAGGGGACCTAGTTTCAGGTGTTTATTTTATGCCTGCTACGTTAGATTACTTCTAATGGGCATGAAATGTAGGCTACCAAGAATGAAAAGGTAGTTTGTAGTCCTGCATAGAGGGTCTACTTGTACATCAAGCTGCCTCACGCTACAAAAACAGGAGATAGACTCTTGCCCTATTGGGTCGGACAAGGCTTACTAGTTTGTAATTTTATTCCAGAACAGGTGATGTACAGTGCATTCGGGAAGTATTCAGACCCCTTGACTTTTTCCACTTTTTGTTACGTTAGTTTTATTCTAAAATGGATTAAATAGTTTTTTTCCCTCATCAATCTACACACAATACCCCTAATGACAAAGAAAAAACAGGTCTTTAGAAATGTTAACAAATGTAATAAGAATGTAACTGAAATATCACATTTACATAAGTATTCAGACCCTTTACTTTGTTGAAGCACTTTTGGCAGCTATTACAGCAGTGAGTCTTCTTGGGTATGAACCTACAAGCTTGGCACTCCTGTATTTAGAGAGTTTCTCCCATTCTTCTCTGCAGATCCTCTTAAAACATTCCCCAACTAGAAACTGTGGATTGATGGCAGCATTCGTGCAAATCTGAAAGCTCGAACCACTGCTTTTAATCAGGGCAAGGTGACCGGAAACATGACCGAATACAAATAGTGTAGCTATTCCCTCCGCAGGGCAATCAAACAAGCTAAGCGTCAGTATAGAGACAAAGTAGAGTCGCAATGAGGTTGGCTGCTGCCAACATACTGACTCATCTCTAGCCACTTTAATAATGAAAAATGTATGTAACAAATGTATCACTAGCCAATTTAAACAATGCCACTTTATATAATGTTTACATACCCTGCATTACTCATCTCATGTATATACTGTACTCTATACCATCTACTGCATCTTGCCTATGCCGTTCGGCCATCGCTCATTCATATCATTAATTCATAATTCATTCCTTTACAATTAGGTAGTGAAATTGAGAAATTGTTAGGTTGGATTACTTGTTAGATATTACTGCATGGTCGGAACTAGAAGCACAAGCATTTCGCTACATTCACATTTACATCTGCTAACCATGTGTATGTGACAAATACAATTTGATTTGATTAATGCTACTGCTATCCAAGAGGGGATGTTAAAATTGGATTTGCTCTTGTGACAGAGCTGGCTGTCACTCGATACACGTAAGACAAAAAAAAATGCGACTAGACTGAGAAGTTCTCAAAAACCTATGAATATWTATTTAAAAAAACAGATTGGATTATCAAATGTAGATCATGCTAAAAAGGTTAAAAAACAAGTAACACTCGTACCTTCAAACAGATCGCCTGTCTAGTCTCTTACCACATTGTCAAGATCTTCCCCAATCTGTTCCAACCTTCATTTAAAGGAGAAACACAACCAGGTGTGGGCAATAACCAATTAGTGTGTGTGACGGGCTCACCTGCACACAATTCTTATTTTTATTTAACCTTTATTTAACTAGGCACGTCAGTTAACTTCTCTAGGATAGGTGGGACGGTAGCGTCCCACTTGGCCAAAATCCAGAGAAAATGCCAAATTCAAATATATTACTATAAAAATCAATCTTTCATGAAATCACACATGAAAGACACCAAATTAAAGCTACACATGTTGTGAATCCAGCCAACATGTCTGATTTCAAAAATAATTTACGGGGAAAGCACACCAAACAATTATGTTAGCTCAGTACATAGCCACAAAAAAACACAGCCATTTTCCAAGCAAAATATAGTAGTAACAAAAAGCAGAAAGAGATAAAATTAATCACTAACCTTTGAACATCTTCATCAGATGACACTCATATGACATCATGTTACACAATACATTTATGTTTTGTTCGATAATGTGCATATTTATATCCACAAATCTCGGTTTACATTGGCGCCATGTTCAGAAATGCCTCCAAAATATCCGGAGTAATTACAGAGAGCCACGTCAAATAACAGAAATACTCATCATAAACTTTGATGAAAGATACATGTTTTACATATAATTAAAGATACACTTGTTCTTAACTTCTTGTCAATACGGGGGCGCTGTTTTCACTTTGGGAAAAATCGTGCCCAAATGAAACGGCCTCGTACTCTGTTCTAGATCATACAATATGCATATTATTATTACTATTGGATAGAAAACACTCTGAAGTTTCTAAAACTGTTTGAATTATATCTGTGAGTAAAACAGAACTCATTTGGCAGCAAACTTCCATACAGGAAGTGAAAAATCTGAAAACGAGGCTCTGTTTCAGGGCCTGCCTATTCAACTGGCTTTTATTTATCGATATGCATGCACTTCATACGCCTTCCACTAGATGTCAACAGGCAGTGGAAGGTGGAATGGGGTGTCTAGCTTGAWCTGAGGCCGAACAAGAGCTTTTGGAGTGACAGGTCKGGTATTTTCTTTGTCTTCGACGGCGCGCGAGGGACCTCGACATTGTCTTCTGAAAAGCGTTCGGTATACACGGCGAATATCTCCGGCTCTGATTTTATTTTATACATATCCTGTTGAGGACAAGGGGGTGCTGTTTTCACTTTTGGAGAAAATCGTATGATTTTTAAACGGCCTCGTACTCAATTCTTGCTCGTACAATATGCATATTATTATTACTATTGGATAGAAAACAGTCTCTAGTTTCTAAAAACGTTTGAATTATTTCTCTAAGTGAAACAGAACTCCTTTTACAGACCATTTCCACCCCGAGAGAGTCAGGACTGGTGTTTGGCCAGAGTCCAGTTCCTCCTGCTATGAAAATGATCACACTCATTATGTTACTTACCTCCACTGGGCCAACGCAACAACTGAAGTCTGTGGGCGGGTAGTTTGCTGGTTTCCGGCATCGCAGCCTGGGTATAACCAAGGAAATTGTCATTTTTCGCCCTTTTGTTTTTACTTCATTTCCCTCTTTTTATTCCTCCCAAGATGCTGCAGTGGCCATCTGGTTTTTGTCTGTCATTGCGATGGGGGAGAGCAGGAGGTATCAGAGTTCTGTCCTTCTGTTGATCAAGGGGGAATTCCAGCCAGGTTGGCTGCCTGTCTGCCCGTCTCCTGAGTAAAGGAAGGGGATGGGGGGCGGAGGCTGGGGTAACTATCCACATAAGGACGGGCTCGTCATCCTGGAGCCGGCTCACTGCCTCAGCCTACTTGTTGTGTGTATGTACTGGACATGTAAGTATGTTTAACTGAATGATGCAGCACAGCACATCACAACTACATCCTAATGCTTTTAAATGTACTGTATATGAAATTTGTAACGTATTTTGTCAGTATGTGTCCGGACCCAGTAAGACTAGCTTGTTGCCATTGGTGTCAGCTAATGGGCATTCTGATGAATCAAATCAAATGTATTTATGTAGCCCTTCTTACAGCAGCTGAATATATCACAGTGCTGTACAGAAACCCAGCCTAAAACCCCAAACAGGCAAGCAATGCAGGTGTACGAAGCACGGTGGCTTAGGAAAAAAACTCGCTAGAAAGGCCAAAACCTAGGAAGAACCTAGAGAGGAACATTGGCTATGAGGGTGGCAGTCCTCTTTCTGGCTTGGCCGGGTGGAGATTATAACAGAACATGGCCAAGGATGTTCAAATCACAGTGGAAGGGGTTACAGTTGAGTCGGAAGTTTACATACACCTTGGCCAAATACAATTGAACTTCAGTTTTTTCACTAATTCTGACATTTAATTTATTTTGCGGGATCAACCATCCAGCCTCCAGCGATCCCAAACAACCCGTTTTAATAATGATGAATAAAAAAATACATGGTACGATTCAATTTGAAAAGTTATCATATTCAAGTTCAATACATTAAATATTTGGAAGGTGGAAAACAGTTGTAACATTCAGGGATGAACATTATTACTAGAAAATCTACCCAATTCTTCACTAATCATCGAACTGTTTGACAACAGTCAAGTTGTCGTGAACTGTACACCAGGTTCAGGTTAAACCTGCTACAGTTGAAGTCAAAAGTTTTACATACACCTTAGCCAAATACATTTATCTCAGTTTTTCAACAATTCCTGACATTTAATCCTAGTAAAATTCCCTGTCTTAGGTCAGTAGGATCACCACTTATTTTAAAGATGTGAAAATAATTGTCTGAATAATAGTAGAGATAAATATTTATTCAGATTGATTTCTTTCATCACATTCCCCAGTGGGTCAGAAGTCTACATACACTCAATTAGTATTAGTAGATTGCCTTTAAATGGTGTTAACTTGGTCAAATGTTTCGGGTAGCCTCCCACAAGCTGCCCACAATAAGTTGGGTGAATTTTTGGCGCATTCCTCCTGACAGAGCTGGTGTAACTGAGTCGGGTTTGTTAAGAGCTAATCGCTCGAAACACGCTTTTTCAGTTCTGCCCACAACACTTTCTGTAGGATGGGGTCAAGGCTTTGTGATTGAACTCAATACCTTGACTTTGCTGTTCTAAGCCATTTCCACAACCTTTTGGAAGTATGCTTGGTCATTGTCTATTTGGAAGAACCCATTTGCAACCAAGCTTAATTTCCTGACTGATGTCTTGACATGTTGCTTCAAATATCCACATACTTTTCCTACCTCATGATGCCATCTATTTTTATGAAGTGCACCAGACCCCTCTTGCAGCAAAGCACCACACAGCATGATGCTGCCACCCCCGTGCTTACGTGTTGGTGGTGGTGTTCTCGGTTGCAAGCGTCCCCCTTTTTTTCCTCCAAACTAATGATGGTCCAGAGGATATTTCTCCTAAAAATCTTTGTCCCCATGTGTGTAGTTGAAAAACCGTAGTCTGGCTTTTTTAAGTCGTTTTTGGAGTAGTGGCTTTCTTCCTTGCTGAGTGGCCTTTTCCAGGTATGTCAATATCAGGACTCGTTTTACTGTGGTGATATAGAGTACTTTTTGTACCTGTTCCCTCCAGCATCTTCACAAGATCCTTTGCTGTTGTTCTGTTGATTGATTTGGCACTTTTGCACCAAAGTACGTTCATCTCTAGGAGACAGAACGCGTCTCCTTCCTGAGTGGTAATGACGGCTGCGCGTCTCTCTCGGGCGTTTGGAAATTGCTCCCAAGGATGAACCAGAACAATGTTTGCTGTTTTCTTTTGATTTTCCCATGATGTCAAGCAATGAGGCACTGAGTTTGAGTTAGGCCTTGAATACATCCACAGGTACAACGTCCAATTGACTCAAATGTTGTCATTAGCCTATCAGAGCTTCTAAAGCCATGACATCATTTTCTGGAATTTTCAAGCTGTTTAAAGGCACAGTCAACTTAAGTGTATGTAAACTTCTGACCCCTGGAATTGTGATACAGTGAATTATAAGGGAAATAATCTGTCTGTAAACAATTTTGAAACAATGACTGTGTCATGCACTTGCCAAACTATAGTTTGTTTAAGAAGAATTTGTGGAGTGTTGAAAATGTTTTTAATGACTCACTACGTGTATGTAACTGTACAACTGTTGTGTGGTGATTATTGAAGTGTGTATATTCTAGTGTGCATAAACCTGTGTGTGGGAGGATACTTTATAACATTTTGGGGATCAATGCATCATTAACAGTGCCTAAACTTTCTCATTCTACTTCTGTTATGAATAATTTGTGCAACCCATTCTGCTCCATGTAACCAAGGCTTATATTTGAATGTGGTTTTCATAAAGAAGAAAAAAGGCTCTGACTCTCAGACTTTAGCTACATCTAATTGCACATACGAGCTCCTATTAAGTGCACTACTTTGGACCAGGCCCATAGGTTTATGATTTTGGAGTATTGAGACCAACCCGACGAACCTGACCGGCGGGGGACCCACTAAGAGACTTTACGTTCCGCCGATCACCCGTCCCGATTACTACATGGGGACACTCCTCTAATTAAATGGCATCTAGGCGTTAATATGACACTGGAGTTCCTGAGGCGGATATTCGGTGGCCCAACCATGATGAGAGATTTGAGATCCTTTGTTGCAGTTGTTCCATCTGTGGCCCAAAGCAAGTCTTCACGTCAGTGACGGCCCGGGTTGCTCCAATCTCTGCCCCACCCCAGCACCCTTGGTCTCATCTCTTGTAGACTTTACAACAGGGTTACCTCATCTCAGGATTACCAACTATCCTGGTGGTCATCGATCAGTTCTCCAAGGCAGCCCATTTCATCGCCTTACCCAAGTTTGCCTTCAGCGAAGGAGACGCTGATCTCATGTTACCCATGTTTTCGACTAAACGGACTTTCCCAGGACATTGTCTCAGATCGGGTGCCCCAGTTCGTCGCACAGCATGGAAGGCCTTTTGCTTCCTGTGGGGCATCGTGTGAGTTCTCTCCTCGGGGTTCCACCCTCAGTCAAATGGGCAAACTGAGCAGGCCAACAGGAGCTGGAGAAGTTCCTCTGCTGCTTCGTCTCTACTCAGGCCACCAACTGGAGCAAGTTCCTCGTCTAGCGGAGAATGATCATAACACACTGGCGAACTCGTCCACTGAACAGTCGACGTTCAAGTGTCAGTTCAGATTCGCTAGACAATCATGTATTGTGTAACATTGAGCCTGGGAGTGTCCTCTGATGATGACCGTCAAAGGTTAGTGATTCATTTTATCTATATTTCTGCTTTTTGTGACACCTTTCTTTGGTTGGAAAATGGCTGAATGCTTTCTGTGACTAGGCGCTGTCCTAACATAATGATATGTTGTGCTTTAGCCGTAAAGCCTTTTTGAAATCGGACACTGTGGTTGGATTAACGAGAAGTGTATCTTTAAAATGGTTTAAAATACTGTTTTGAATTTGGCGCCCTGCAATTCACTGGCTGTTGATGAGGTGGGAGGCTAGCGTCCGAATGATCCCAGAGAGGTTAACTTCTCTAGGATAGGGGGCAGAGTTTTCACTTTGGAAAAAATAGCGTGCCCAATTTCAACTTCGTTCTACTCATCCAAATATAAGATATGCATATTATTAGTAGATTTTGATAGAAAACACTCTGAAGTTTCTAAAACTGTTTGAATCATATCTGTAAGTATAACAGAACTTATGTAGCAAGCAAAACCCTGAGGACTAACCATATTATTTTTAAGTCACTGTCTGTTCAATGAGGTTTCATTGGAGGCCAGATTTCTAATCACTCTATTCTCAGTTCCTACTGCTTCCACTGGATGTCACCAGTCTTGGGAAATAGGTTGAGGTTATTCATTGTTGGCAATGAAGAAGAAGGCCATCAGGAAGTAGAGTAACGTCTTGTGTACTGTTTGAGAGTTGCACAAGACAAAAAAATGTAGCGTTTGTTTGTTGATCCCTGTATTGAAAACAGATAGACCCGTCTTCAATTTGATCGATTATTAACGTTTACAAACACCTTAAGTTGTGTTACAAAAGTACTTTGAAATGTTTTGGCAAAGTTTAGAGGTAATTCTTTAGATATTTTGTAGTGACTTTGCGCAAATTGGAAGCAGTTTTTTCTGGATCAACCGGCCAAATAAATGGACAATTTGGATATATATGGACGGAATTAATCGAACAAAAGGACCATTTGTGATGTTTATGGGACATATTGGAGTGCCAACAAAAGAATCTCGTCAAAGGTAATGCATGTTTTATATTTTTATATGCGTTTTTGAGTAGCGCCGGCATGGTTGAAATATGCTACACTCTCCTTGTTGACATTGTGCTATCATCAGATAATAGCATCTTATGCTTTCGCTGGAAAGCCTTTTTGAAATCTGACATGTTGGCTGGATTCACACGAGTGTAGCTTTAATTTGGTATCTTATATGTGTGATTTATTGAAAGTTTGATTTTATATAATTTTTTTGAATTTGGCGCTCTACATTTTCCTGGCTATTGGCCAGGTGGGACGCAAGCGTCCCGCTATCCCAGAGAGGTTTTAACTGGTAAGGACAGCTCATGAGATGTTCTAAATATCTGTCAACTAAGTGTGACTCTTATGGCTAAATGCAAAGATTTTATTTTAACCCATAAGAGTAGGAGTAAAATGTCTCTATTCTCAGCACTTACGAAAATAAATGTAATATTGTGATTTCAATGTAGCATCTCCTCTATAGTCTCTTGTCTTTCATCCTCTCTTGGTTGCAGCCGTATAGCTAGATTTGACTCATCAGTTCAGCCAAGGTAATGGGAAGCCCATCCGTCTTCTGTAACACTCCACTCGGAGACGTCAACGATGTTCCTGTGAAGTCACCTTCAGTGAGAATAGAATGCACATGTTGACCTTTCATTCTAAATTTCACTTTTTAAACTGAGCTTTAGTGTTTTACAGCAGAGAGAGAGATAATGGGGAGACTGAGTAAGAGAGAGGGGGAAAAGAGGTACAAAAAGAGACAAGACAAGAGAAAGAAGAGAGAGTACACTACAAGACTACGGTCATAAAACTCAAACTTGCCCCATACAGTGATTTTCAGTAACTGTCCTCAGCTCCTCTTTGGTAAGAAGTCTCTCAAGTTCTCTCACTATTCCTTTCATCTCCCGTTTGCCACAAAGAGAAAATCAACTGACCGAGTTTACGCTTACCTCAGAGTAAACACTGTGTATCTCTTTTCCTTCTTCCCTTCTCATCTTTTATTGCCTCCTCTTGTGTGTTATGTTTGGTATTGTAAAGTATCTTTCATTTATTCATTGTTTAAACAAACAGAATTCAAAATAGCTGCCTTAGAAACTCTGACACCGTTGCACCATTCATTTTCTTTCTTTTACTTTATTTCTCATAATTGCTTGTTAATTGGAAGTCATTTTTTTCTCTCTCCCTTTCTCTCTCAATTCCTCCCCCTTCACCCTCACCCTCTCTGGATACAGAGAATACCTGGTGGGCACTGGTGCTGAATACAAACTGTGGCTTTTCAGCTCTCTGCGTCTGTCCCTCCTGAGCATGAAAGCGCTATAATTGTTTACTCTGCCTGTGCAGGCGGACTGCTAGGAGGACTTATCCTTATTATGTAGCATAGGTTGTGCTGTATTACAGAAGAGAGGCCTGTTTTCCCAGTCTCCCCAGAGGGGTTTCACTCTTTACTCTACTCATCCAGTGTCTGATGGATGCTGGCGCTGCTGCTCAGGCCTTTTGTCCTCATTCTGGGTTTCTACAGGTTCACAGTTAATGCTTCCCTCCCTTCCACATGAAGCTCGCCTTCACCAAGTCCACCAACCGAATGTTCTGGTTTTCAGGGAAAATGGAAAGAGCCTTCCGCTTTTGGATGTTAACAAGGCGTCTTAACTCGTTGAACAGTGCAGAAGAGAACTTCTCAACAGTTTTTTACCTTCTCGTCAAGACAGTATGTAAGGGGACCTAGTTTCAGTGTTTATTTTTATGCCTGCTACGTTAGATTACTTCTAATGGGCATGAAATGTAGGCTACAAGAATGAAAAGGTAGTTTGTAGTCCTGCATAGAGGGTCTACTTGTACATCAAGCTGCCTCACGCTACAAAAACAGGAGATAGACTCTTGCCCTATTGGGTCGGACAAGGCTTACTAGTTTGTAATTTTATTCCAGAACAGGTGATGTACAGTGCATTCGGGAAGTATTCAGACCCCTTGACTTTTTCCACTTTTTGTTACTTAGTTTTATTCTAAAATGGATTAAATAGTTTTTTTTCCCTCATCAATCTACACACAATACCCCTAATGACAAAGAAAAACAGGTCTTTAGAAATGTTACAACAATGTAATAAGAATGTAACAGTATTCAGACCCTTTACTTTGTTGAAGCACTTTTGGCAGCTATTACAGCAGTGAGTCTTCTTGGGTATGAACCTACAAGCTTGGCACTCCTGTATTTAGAGAGTTTCTCCCATTCTTCTCTGCAGATCCTCTTAAAACATTCCCCACTAGAAACTGTGGATTGATGGCAGCATTCGTGCAAATCTGAAAGCTCGAACCACTGCTTTTAATCAGGGCAAGGTGACCGGAAACATGACCGAATACAATAGTGGTAGCTATTCCTCCGCAGGGCATCAAACAAGCTAAGCGTCAGTATAGAGCAAGTAAGAGTCGCAATGAGGTTGGCTGCTGCCAACATACTGACTCATCTCTAGCCACTTTAATAATGAAAAATGTATGTAACAAATGTATCACTAGCCAATTTAAACAATGCCACTTTATATAATGTTTACATAACCCTGCATTACTCATCTCATGTATATACTGTACTCTATACCATCTACTGCATCTTGCCTATGCCGTTCGGCCATCGCTCATTCATATCATTAATTCATAATTCATTCCTTTACAATTAGGTAGTGAAATTGAGAAATTGTTAGTTGGATTACTTGTTAGATATTACTGCATGGTCGGAACTAGAAGCACAAGCATTTCGCTACATTCACATTTACATCTGCTAACCATGTGTATGTGACAAATACAATTTGATTTGATTAATGCTACTGCTATCCAAGAGGGGATGTTAAAATTGGATTTGCTCTTGTGACAGAGCTGGCTGTCACTCGATACACGTAAGACAAAAAAAAATGCGACTAGACTGAGAAGTTCTCAAAAACCTATGAATATTTATTTAAAAAAACAGATTGGATTATCAATGTAGATCATGCTAAAAAGGTTAAAAAACAAGTAACACTCGTACCTTCAAACAGATCGCCTGTCTAGTCTCTTACCACATTGTCAAGATCTTCCCCAATCTGTTCCAACCTTCATTTAAAGGAGAAACACAACCAGGTGTGGGCAATAACCAATTAGTGTGTGTGACGGGCTCACCTGCACACAATCTTATTTTTATTTAACCTTTATTTAACTAGGCACGTCAGTTAACTTCTCTAGGATAGGTGGACGGTAGCGTCCCACTTGGCCAAAATCCAGAGAAATGCCAAATTCAAAATATAATTACTATAAAAATCAATCTTTCATGAAATCACACATGAAAGACACCAATTAAAGCTACACATGTTGTGAATCCAGCCAACATGTCTGATTTCAAAAATAATTTACGGGGAAAGCACACCAAACAATTATGTTAGCTCAGTACATAGCCACAAAAACACACAGCCATTTTCCAAGCAAAATATAGTAGTACAAAAAGCAGAAAGAGATAAAATTAATCACTAACCTTTGAACATCTTCATCAGATGACACTCATATGACATCATGTTACACAATACATTTATGTTTTGTTCGATAATGTGCATATTTATATCCACAAATCTCGGTTTACATTGGCGCCATGTTCAGAAATGCCTCCAAAATATCCGGAGTAATACAGAGAGCCACGTCAAATAACAGAAATACTCATCTAAACTTTGATGAAAGATACATGTTTTACATATAATTAAAGATACACTTGTTCTTAACTTCTTGTCAATACGGGGCGCTGTTTTCACTTTGGGAAAAATCGTGCCCAAATGAAACGGCCTCGTACTCTGTTCTAGATCATACAATATGCATATTATTATTACTATTGGATAGAAAACACTCTGAAGTTTCTAAAACTGTTTGAATTATATCTGTGAGTAAACAGAACTCATTTGGCAGCAAACTTCCATAAGGAAGTGAAAAATCTGAAAACGAGGCTCTGTTTCAGGGCCTGCCTATTCAACTGGCTTTTATTTATCGATATGCATGCACTTCATACGCCTTCCACTAGATGTCAACAGGCAGTGGAAGGTGGAATGGGGTGTCTAGCTTGAACTGAGGCCGAACAAGAGCTTTTGGAGTGACAGGTCAGGTATTTTCTTTGTCTTCGACGGCGCGCGAGGGACCTCGACATTGTCTTCTGAAAAGCGTTCGGTATACACGGCGAATATCTCCGGCTCTGATTTTATTTTATACATATCCTGTTGAGGACAAGGGGGTGCTGTTTTCACTTTTGGAGAAAATCGTATGATTTTTAAACGGCCTCGTACTCAATTCTTGCTCGTACAATATGCATATTATTATTACTATTGATAGAAAACAGTTCTAGTTTCTAAAAACGTTTGAATTATTTCTCTAAGTGAAACAGAACTCCTTTTACAGACCATTTCCTAACCGGAAGTGAGATTTCCAAAAGCGAACTCTCTCTTCAGGAGCTTGTCTATAAAAGGGCATGTCACTTATGACTGTAGAAACACGTCATACGCCTTCGCCTGGGTGTCATGCGGAAGTGAGAGAAAAAATCAGTTGATTATCTCGACCAGGGACTGAACACAACGTCTTGGACTGAGACGTGCGCACTTTTATTTATTTCCTGGGCGCGAAGTCTGACCTGTACTCGGCTCATTGAAGAACCTTTTTAAAGGTGAATATGATCTCTGGCTTCGATTTTCTTTGATACATGTCACAATATCATCTTAAAGTATGTTTTTTCAATATAGTTTAATTATATTATTGAAATTTATTCTGGACTTTAGACGTGATGCGACGCAAGAATTGGTTCAAGAACGAGAGGCTAGCATTGCTAGCTAATGGTGCTTGCTAATTCTGAGGGAAATCGTTCGTTATGGATCCAAATAAAAGTCGGTCCTGAACAAAGGACCCTTGGAGAACATTCTGATGGAAGATCCACAAAGATAAGGACCAATTTGGGATGCTTTTTCATATATATCTGTCGAACTGTGCTATGCTACCGTTTGACTAGAAGCAATGCTGCTGTGTGCTGCTATTGTAGTAAGCTAATATAACGATATATTGTGTTTTCGCTGTAAAACACTTCAAAAATCGGAAATATTGGCTCTGTTCACAAGATCTTATTCTTTCATTAGCTATCCACCATATATTGTTCTGAAATGTTTTATGATGTGTAATTAGTAGTTGACTGTGTGTGTTGTATCTTCTGGCTACTGCCGTCGATTTCTGACTGTGAGCTGTGATGGTGCCCATGATGGTAGCAGTAATGTAAAACTGATTTATAGCTAAAATATGCACATTTTCGAACAAAACATAGATTTATTGTGTAACATGTTATAGACTGTCATCTGAGGGAGTTTTTTCTAGGTTATTTAGGTTGGTTCTAGGTTGGTTCTAGGTTAGTTAGGTTAGCTACTTGCATGCTACCGTTGCTGTGAAAAACTGTCTGTCTGTCTTTTGTATTTGGTGGTGAACTAACATAAATATATGTGGTGTTTTCGCTGTAAAACACTTCAACAATCGGAAATATTGTCTGTATTCACAAGATATTTGTCTTTCATTAGCTATCCACCAATATTTGTCTGAAATGTTTTATGATGTGTAATTAGGTAGTTGGTGTCTGTATTTACTCTGGCTACTCCCGTGCGATTTCTGACTGTAGCTATGATGGTAGCGTAATGTAAAACTGATTTATAGCTAAAATATGCAATTTTTTTTGAACAAAACATAGATTTATTGTGTAACATGTTATAGGACTGTCATCTGAGGTAGTTTTCTAGGTTATTTAGGTTGGTTCTAGGTTAGTTAGGTTGGCTTGTGCATGCTACCTGCAGCCTACTTGTGCTGTGAAAAATGTCTGTCTGTCTTTTTTTATTTGGTGGTGACCTAACATAAATATATGTGGTGTTTTTCTCTGTAAAACATTTAAAAAATCGGACATGTTGGATGGATTGACAAGATGTTTATCTTTCAAATGCTGTATTGGACTTGTTAATGTGTGAAAGTAAATATTTCAATTTGTTTTTTGAATTTGCCGCTCTGCCTTTTCAATGGAATGTAGGAGGAGTGCCGCTAGCGGCACCCGTGGCCTCAACAGGATATGATAATAACATCATAAAGTAGGTTTTTCAACCGAGTTTTAACAGTTTATTCAACGTTTATTGGGAGCT
>NC_036867.1:23089777-23101833 GCF_002910315.2 Salvelinus sp. IW2-2015 | reverse complement strand
TAACCGGAAGTGAGATTTCCAAAAGCGAACTCTCTCTCAGGAGCTTGTCTATAAAAGGGCATGTCACTTATGACTGTAGAAACACGTCATACGCCTTCGCCTGGGTGTCATGCGGAAGTGAGAGAAAAAATCAGTTGTTATCTCGACCAGGGACTGAACACAACGTCTTGGACTGAGACGTGCGCACTTTTATTTATTTCCTGGGCGCGAAGTCTGACCTGTACTCGGCTCATTGAAGAACCTTTTTAAAGGTGAATATGATCTCTGGCTTCGATTTTCTTTGATACATGTCACAATATCATCTTAAAGTATGTTTTTTCAATATAGATTATATTATTGAAATTTATTCTGGACTTTAGACGTGATGCGACGCAAGAATTGGTTCAAGAACGAGAGGCTAGCATTGCTAGCTAATGGTGCTTGCTAATTCTGAGGGAAATCGTTCGTTATGGATCCAAATAAAGTCGGTCTGAACAAAGGACCCCTGGAGAACATTCTGATGGAAGATCCACAAAGATAAGGACCCAATTTGGGATGCTTTTCATATATATCTGTCGAACTGTGCTATGCTACCGTTTGACTAGAAGCAATGCTGCTGTGTGCTAGCTATTGTAGTAAGCTAATATAACGATATATTGTGTTTTCGCTGTAAACACTTCAAAAATCGGAAATATTGGCTCTGTTCACAAGATCTTATTCTTTCATTAGCTATCCACCATAATTGTTCTGAAATGTTTTATGATGTGTAATTAGTAGTTGACGTTGGTGTCTGTATTTTCTCTGGCTACTGCCGTGCGATTTCTGACTGTAGCTGTGATGGTGGCCCATGATGGTAGCAGTAATGTAAAACTGATTTATAGCTAAAATATGCACATTTTTCGAACAAAACATAGATTTATTGTGTAACATGTTATAGGACTGTCATCTGAGGGAGTTTTTTCTAGGTATTTAGGTTGGTTCTAGGTTGGTTCTATGGTTAGTTAGGTTAGCTACTTGCATGCTACCGTTGCTGTGAAAAACTGTCTGTCTGTCTTTTGTATTTTGGTGGTGAACTAACATAAATATATGTGGTGTTTTCGCTGTAAAACACTTCAACAATCGGAATTGTCTGTATTCACAAGATATTTGTCTTTCATTAGCTATCCACCATATATTTGTCTGAATGTTTTATGATGTGTAATTAGGTAGTTGGTGTCTGTATTTACTCTGGCTACTCCCGTGCGATTTCTGACTGTAGCTATGATGGTAGCAGTAATGTAAAACTGATTTATAGCTAAAATATGCAATTTTTTTTGAACAAAACATAGATTTATTGTGTAACATGTTATAGGACTGTCATCTGAGGTAGTTTTTTCTAGGTTATTTAGGTTGGTTCTAGGTTAGTTAGGTTGGCTTGTGCATGCTACCTGCAGCCTACTGTGCTGTGAAAAATGTCTGTCTGTCTTTTTTTTTGTCTTCTATTTGGTGGTGACCTAACATAAATATATGTGTGTTTTCTCTGTAAAACATTTAAAAAATCGGACATGTTGGATGGATTGACAAGATGTTTATCTTTCAAATGCTGTATTGGACTTGTTAATGTGTGAAAGTTAAATATTTCAATTTTGTTTTTTGAATTTGCCGCTCTGCCTTTTCAATGGAATGTAGGAGGAGTGCCGCTAGCGGCACCCGTGGCCTCAACAGATATGATAATAACATCATAAAGTAGGTTTTTCAACCGAGTTTTATCAGTTTATTCAACGTTTATTGGGACTTTTCCGTTCTTTGCGCCAAGAGAGGATGGGAATGTAGCAACCTTGGCTAGCATTGTGGTGCGAATTCGACAGAAGAAATGGACATTCTAAACCAAATAACGATTTATTCTGGAAATAGGACTCCTTGTACAACATTCTGATGGAAGCTCAGCAAAAGTAAGACAACATTTATGATGTAATTTCGTATTTCTAGAATATGTTGATGTCTATGCTCTGCCGTGTTGGTGGGCACTGTCTCACAATAACCAAGCTGTATGTTGTGGTAAAGTTATTTTAAAAAATCTAACACAGCGGTTGCATTAGACCAGTGTATCTTTCACAAAAAAAACACTTAAATGGGGAGCTAGTGTCCTATTGAAGATAGCATCTTCATAGCTCCAACTCTAAGAATGTACCTATAGGCCTGTTGTGCAACATCCAACTAAGTCATGTTCAGACCCATTTCTATGATCTAATATAGTGCACACTGCCAATTTACAAAGTGGAGTATTTTGAAGAGACCATTTTATGAATTTCTTTGATAAGTCAAAGAAGCCACAGTTAGTCACAACATTACAGTACCTGCACATGAAAACGCACATATGCCAGCTATCATCAATGACACGGAATAACCAGATGTTGCATAATCCTTCCAAAATCTACTTTACAAGAAACTGGTGGTGTAAATAAACAAAAGCTACATGAAAATATGATAACAGTTTACTTGACACCGAGCGTCATAACCATGTCATAATTTGTCATAACAGCTGACATAACTGTCATAATATGGTCATCACACTGTCATGACCCATATATTTACACCGTTGTGACATATCTTGCATTATTTTTATGGCTGTTGTTTGACACCTACATAAGAGCGTCAAAACCACATTTATTCAAATGTGTTTTATTCCTGTTCAGAAGTTTCCTTTCGTTTGAAAGTTTGTTTCTTAAGTGAATTCTTACTGTCATGTGTTTGTTTTCAAATAGCTTAAATAACACTGTCATTAAGCATTATGACCATCCTGTGTCACTTTACTTGGACTAAGAAATACACTTATGACACTGTCAAAGAGGCATTATGACCATCCTATCTCAATTTAATTAGACAAAGAAAACACACTTTATGACACTGTCAAAAAGTCTTATGACCATCATAATCATGCAAGCTCAGATAGCGATGTCTACGCTATCAGTACATGCCCTTTGTCTTTTCCTGCTCCTGGATCTGCTCCTGTTCATCCCAGTCATCAGCAACAGAGCATTGTGTTAGGTGCATGTCTGACATCAATTGTCATTTATTATGGTACATTCCGGTAATGTTATACAACATAAACATACTGTTGACAAGTAGGCTATGGTGTAACTTAATGTTTGGCCTTGTGTGAGTTTGTGGATTTTGACACTCTTCTTTAGGTGGGATAACCAGCCATAAAATAACTACCGTGATAGGTTTTATGGGTTTTGACGCTCTTATGTAGGCGTTATAACCACCCATAAAATAATAAATGTCACAACAGGTCTAATATGTGTCATGCCAGTGTTATGACCATATTATGACATGGTTATGACCGTGTAATAACGGGTTAAGACGCTGGGTGTCAAGTAAAGTGTTACTGAAAATGTAATTACATTCTCAATTTAACCTGTGCTAAAGGATGAAATCAGCCCAATGATCAGGAGCGGCAGGATGGAATCTGACAGCTAGTTAAAAAGGAACATCATTCGTTTCTTGGGTTATGTCCAAGAAATGTTGTCCACGGGCCGATAACGACACATGAAAGAAAAGCAATATAGCCGAAGCAGATGACACGGAGTTATGGCTTCCACATAGTAGGAATGATTATCCTGATCTCATTGTCATCTTGTGCGGACAGACAGGAGAGTGAACAAGGAGAGAGAACCACATTATATCAGCCCAGATTCCTTAGTGATAAGCACCCTTTCAATTTCTCTAAAATAGTTTCATTACTGGAATGTTCTCATTTGTCCAACGTTAGCTAGGTGATATCCAGGCTACAGTATAAGCCTGGCTGAATTGTGATTCAGGATTGGGTTGTTTGCTAAGGCACTCTGGAGACAGAGAGATAGACAGTTCAGACAAAAAGTACAGCATTTAAAAAAAAATGATTAACTCAACCTTTGAGGCACTCAGGAAAAGAATGATCAGGCAGAATAGAAAGACATATAACATTTAAGGATTTTACAGGTTGTGTCATAGAGTTGGCAAGAAAAACCTCTCTAAATGAAACATTTCAAGGGACTGTTGTTTTACAACTACTTAAATAGTATTACATTTCCATAAATTCCATTGAGTGTTAGAATTTAGTATTAGCATGAGATGCACATGTTAGGAGAAGATCAACTGTTTCTAATTTAAGGAACCAATATTTTTATTTTTTGTGTAAAATAAGGTCTTCCCCAAGTGGAACCTATGGACCTGGGCAATGCAGTGCACTATAAAGGGAATAGGGTCCATCCTCAGTTACTATCACAGCCATTAAATTCTAATCTTTTTAAAATCACCATTGCCTCATGGTGAAATCCCGAGGGGTTGCTTCCTCTCCGGCAACTGAGTTGGAAGGGTTTTTCACTCTGTTGGTGATTTATTTAGAATTCAAGCACACTTAACCAGGCTACCACGCATTCTGAAACGATACGCCATCCCATCTGGTTTGTGCTTAGTGGGACTATCATTTGTTTTTTCAACAGGACAATGACCAAAAAAACACCTCCAGGCTGTGAGGGCTATTTGACCAAGAAGGAGAGTGATGGAGTGCTGCATTAGATGACCTGGCCTCCACAATCACCCGACCACACCCAATTGAAATGGTTTGAGATTAGTTGACCACAGAGGAAGAAAGCAGCCAACAAGTGCTCAGCATATGATGATGGGTAGGAACCTCTTCAAGACTTTTGGAAAAGCATTCAGGCGACACCTCATTGAAGCTGGTGTTGAGTGCGTTAGGCACCATGCGAACCGTACGGCTCCAGTCTGGTTGCAGAGTGTGGAAGCTTTCCATCAAAGCAAGGGTTGTGCTAACTTCATGATAAATCTCAACGCTTCTACAATATTATATTTTGAATCTTCATCATTAACATTTTTTGTTCGTTATAATGATTCGATATTGTGTTATTTCATAGTTTTGATTATCTTCACAGATTATTTACAATGTACAAATGTAAAAATAAAGAAACCTTGATTGAGCTCTTAGGTTTTTCCAAACTTCTTGACTAATGCGTGATGCCAGATACATCACCAACAACAACAAAAAAGGCCCCAAAATCCCTGTTTTCCGTTCTTTGCGCCAAGAGAGGATGGGAATGTTAGCAACCTTGGCTAGCATTGTGGTGCGAATTCGACAGAAGAAATGGACATTCTAAAACCAAATAACGATTTATTCTGGAAATAGGACTCCTTGTACAACATTCTGATGGAAGCTCAGCAAAAGTAAGACAACATTTATGATGTAATTTCGTATTTCTGAGTAATATGTTGATGTCTATGCTCTGCCGTGTTGGTGGGCACTGTCTCACAATAACCCAAGCTGTATGTTGTGGTAAAGTTATTTTAAAAAATCTAACACAGCGGTTGCATTAAGAACCAGTGTATCTTTCACAAAAAAAACACTTAAATGGGGAGCTAGTGTCCTATTGAAGATAGCATCTTCATAGCTCCCAACTCTAAGAATGTACCTATAGGCCTGTTGTGCAACATCCAAACTAAGTCATGTTCAGACCCATTTCATATGATCTAATATAGTGCACACTGCCAATTTACAAAGTGGAGTATTTTGAAGATGACCATTTTATGAATTTCTTTGATAAGTCAAAGAAGCCACTAGTTAGTCACAACATTACAGGTACCTGCACATGAAAGACAGCCATATGCCAGCTATCAATGACACGGAATAACCAGATGTTGCATAATCCTTCCAAAATCTACTTTACAAGAAACTGGTGGTAGTAAAATAAACAAAAGCTACATGAAAATATGATAACAGTTTACTTGACACCGAGCGTCATAACCATGTCATAATTTGTCATAACAGCTGACATAACTTGTCATAATATGGTCATCACACTGTCATGACCCATATATTTACACCTGTTGTGACATATCTTGCATTATTTTATGGCTGGTTATGACACCTACATAAGAGCGTCAAAACCCACATTTATTCAAATGTGTTTTATTCCTGTCAAGAAGTTTCCTTTCGTTTGAAAGTTTGTTTCTTAAGTGAATTCTTTACTGTCATGTGTTTTGTCATATGTCAAATAGCTTAAATAACACTGTCATTAAGCATTATGACCATCCTGTGTCACTTTACTTGGACTAAGAAAATACACTTTATGACACTGTCAAAGAGGCATTATGACCATCCTATCTCAATTTAATTAGACAAAGAAAACACACTTTATGACACTGTCAAAAAGTCTTATGACCATCATAATCATGCAAGCCAGATAGGCCTATCACGTACAGTACATGCCCTTTGTCTTTTCCTGCTCCTGGATTCTGCTCCTGCATTCATCCCAGTCATCAGCAACAGAGCATTGTGTTAGGTGCATGTCTGACATCAATTTGTCATTTATTATGGTACATTCCGGGTAATGTTATACAACATAAACATACTGTTGACAAGTAGGCTATGGTGTAACTTAATGTTTGGCCTTGTGTGAGTTTTGTGGATTTTGACACTCTTCTTTAGGTGGGATAACCAGCCATAAAATAACTACCGTGATAGGTTTTATGGGTTTTGACGCTCTTATGTAGGCGTTATAACCACCCATAAAATAATTAAATGTCACAACAGGTCTAAATATGTGTCATGCCAGTGTTATGACCATATTATGACATGGTTATGACCGTGTAATAACGGGTTAAGACGCTGGGTGTCAAGTAAAGTGTTACTGAAAATGTAATTACATTCTCAATTTAACCTGTGCTAAAGGATGAAATCAGCCTCAATGATCAGGAGCGGCAGGATGGAATCTGACAGCTAGTTAAAAAGGAACATCATTCGTTTCTTGGGTTATGTCAGAAAGATTTGTCCACGGGCCGATAACGACGACACTGAAAGAAAAGCAATATAGCCGAAGCAGATGACACGGAGTTATGGCTTCCACATAGTAGGAATGAATTATCCTGATCTCATTGTCATCTTGTGGCGGACAGACAGGAGAGTGAACAAGGGAGAGAGAACCACATTATGATCAGCCCAGATTGCTAACTTAGTGATAAAGCACCCTTTCAATTTCTCTAAAATAGTTTCATTACTGGAATGTTCTCATTTGTCCAACGTTAGCTAGGTGATATCCAGGCCTACAGTATAAGCCTTGGCTGAATTGTGATTCAGGATTGGGTTGTTTGCTAAGGCACTCTGGAGACAGAGAGAATAGACAGTTCAGACAAAAAAGTACAGCATTTAAAAAAAATGATTAACTCAACCTTTGAGGCACTCAGGAAAAGAATGATCAGGCAGAATAGAAAGACATTATAACATTTAAGGATTTTACAGGTTGTGTCATAGAGTTGAGCAAGAAAAACCTCTCTAAATGAAACATTTCAAGGGACTGTTGTTTTACAACTACTTAAATAGTATTACATTTCTCATAAATTCCATTGAGTGTTAGAATTTAGTATTAGCATGAGATGCCACATGTTAGAGAAGATCAACTGTTTCCTAATTTAAGGAACCAATATTTTTATTTGGTGTAAAATAAGGTCTTCATCCCAAGTGGAACCCTATGGACCCTGGGCAATGCAGTGCACTATAAAGGGAATAGGGTCCATCCTCAGTTATCTCCTATCACAGCCATTAAATTCTAATCTTTTTAAAATCACCATTGGCCTCATGGTGAAATCCCCGAGGGGTTTGCTTCCTCTCCGGCAACTGAGTTAGGAAGGGCTTTAATGGTCACTCTGTTGGTGATTTATTTAGAATTCAAGGCACACTTAACCAGCATGGCTACCACAGCATTCTGAAACGATACGCCATCCCATCTGGTTTGTGCTTAGTGGGACTATCATTTGTTTTTCAACAGGACAATGACCAAAAAAACACCTCCAGGCTGTGTAGGGCTATTTGACCAAGAAGGAGAGTGATGGAGTGCTGCATTAGATGACCTGGCCTCCACAATCACCCGACCACACCCCAATTGAAATGGTTTGAGATTAGTTTGACCACAGAGTGAAGGAAAAGCAGCCAACAAGTGCTCAGCATATGTGGAAACTCTTCAAGACTTTTGGAAAAGCATTCCAGGCGACTACCTCATGAAGCTGGTTGAGAGAATGCCAAGAGTGTGCAAAGCTTTCATCAAAGCAAAGGGTGGCTACTTTGAAAAATCTCAAATCTCAAATATATTTTGATTTATTTAACAATTTTTTGTTACTACATGATTCCATATGTGTTATTTCATAGTTTTGATATCTTCACAATTATTTTACAATGTAGAAAATAGTAAAAATAAAGAAAAACCCTTGATTGAGTAGGTTTTTCCAAACTTTTGACTGGTACTGGATATACCAACAACAACAACAACAAAAAATCTGAAATCTCCATTCCTAACTACAACATTTTCAGACAAGATAGAACAGCCAAAGGGGGCGGTGTTGAAATCTATTGCAAAGATAGCCTGCAGAGTTCTGTCCTACTATCCAGGTCTGTACCCAAGCAATTTGAAGTTCTACTTTTAAAAATCCACCGCTCTAAAAACAAGTCTCTCACCGTTGCCGCCTGCTATAGACCACCCTCTGCCCCCAGCTGTGCTCTGGACACCATATGTGAACTGATTGCCCCCCATCTATCTTCAGAGCTCGTGCTGCTAGGCGACCTAAACTGGAACATGCTTAACCCTTTCATGCGTGAGTTCCAAATATCTCTAACGGTCGCCCCAGCGTGAGTTTTTTTATGCACGTGATATTAGAACGTTCTCTCCATTCCAGAATGTGTTTGTTATGTAACAGTACATTTCATCCGCGCTGCCCTCAAACAAAAGCACGCAGKCTGTTTTTATTTGTCAATTTTAAATTATTTCTAACAAGTTTTTTATTTTCTAATAACAGTTTGAAATGAGGTGTGTTCCGCCTCATTCATTCACATAAAAGTAGTCATTTTTACTTTTGCGGACAATTAATTTTTTGACATTTCTGACCCGGACAAAATTCCCCAAACACTTCTCAATTGTTTGTGCAGGACATTTACTCATCTGCCGTCCTGCATACACGTGTTTCATATTATTCCACCTGTCGCCTGCATCGAAATCAAAGTTGTTTTCGTTACCCAATAATACCTTTGGAAATGTGTGCGTTTCTATCAAAAGTGCCTTATTACGTTTATATAGTTTCTGCATGTCGTGTTATGTCGTTTTACTGTAGCATCATGTTTTTGTGTATATTCCTTATAACCGCGGACACGCGATGTAACGTTACTCATTTTTTAACATTTATGGTGTTATACTCAATGCTTAGGTAGCTAGCTTACATTCTCCTATTAGCTCTGGAAAACAATGCTAATTGCGTCAGGGAAGTATTAGATGTGTTGTATTTTGAAGCTACCCTGGCCTTATGACTCCCAAGTGGCACAGCGGTTTCAGTGCTAGAGGCGTCACATCCAGACCACCCATCTTCAAATAAGACTGCGTTTCTATCAAGTAAGTGCTAATTACGTTATTGTCGTGTTATACCGTTCTACTATAGCTCACTGTGTGAATGGAGCAAATATATATTTTGTATATATTCCTTATAACCGCGGACAACGCGAGGTAACGTTACTCACCTTTATGGTGTTATATTCAATCGTGCTTATGTACTAGTTACATTATTCTATTATTCTGTAAAACAATGCTAAATGCGTCAGAAGTATTGGCATGTTGTATTTTGACGCTACCCCTTGGAAATTTAAAATATCTTATTTACCACTTGGTCGTTTTCTGAGTGCATTCCACAAAGCTGTTTATCATCCATGCCAATTTGAAGTAATAGTCAAGCCGCAGTCTGGTTTCATTTTTCTGTCTGGTTTGTTTCTCTCTCCGTCAGGTGGTCCACCTTCCCTGTGGCCGACATGGTTGTGTATGGAACAGTGGAGAGGACATGACGTCTCGTTTGTCCATGCCACTTTACTGCCAGCTGTTAACCATTTTCTTATTTTGTATAACGGGTCATTTAGGATGGTAGTAGCGTTGATGAAATGCAGTCATAGCAGCAGAACATAGAAAGCAGTCTTTACTGTCACAGGAATGTATACATTTCACTAATTGTGGTTGTCCCCCACTCCTGGCTCTCTCTTATCCTGTAGCTCCCAGGCATAGTGATTGGTCTCTGCTATGTCCCTCCCACCACGCTCTCTGTCAGAAACAAATTGAAGCATCTGCCTCTAGTTGGAAATGGCAAGGGGCGTTGCAACTCCAGACTGGGACTCATCAAAGCAAACACCAGGGCCAGGAGGGGGGGGTGAAACAGCAGGGCCAGGAGGGGTGAAATGACTGGTGGCCTTCCAGCTACACAGAACTCCTGTATTTCATCCACTGTTGGTATGCCTCCATCACCACCAGCATCTCAAAGGGAACTGGGACTTTGTCAGTGGCAAGGGAAATTCAGATTCATGGGTTCTCAATGGCTACAAGGTTTGGGGGGCAGCTCCTCACTGTCACTGTCAGAATCTGATCCTGACTTTCAGACTCATTGTCAGAATTTTTAAAAAATCTCCAGAATTCCACATTTGTTTGTTGTCTCCTTTTGAAAGTCATTGCTAATGCTTCAGCTCATCTCACTAGCTACATACCAAACAACAACACTGAATGGTTTAGAGTGAGAGGTACGTGGTTGACTGCCGGCAGCGCCACTTGTATCAATAAATCACTATCAGAAAATGTTTTGTGTGGCAATTATTTGTGTATTTACGGTTTTATTCACATGTTTCAAATCTAGGTGACAAATCATGCATTCCGATTCTTGCACAGATTGTAATGGGCACATATTATGTGTGTAAAATACTTTTTTGAAGGTTGTACTGATTATGATGAGCTAAGCTAATTCCAGCTGTGTAGTCATGTTTGTTGACGTTCAATGCATTCTGGGTTACGTAATCGTCTCTTGACCAAAGATGTTATAACAAAATGAGGTGAGTAAGAGTTCACTCGTTTTTTGAGGACCTTCGAAAGAATGGTGGGATGTGAACGACGGTAGACGACACACATCAACATGCATACTATAAACAGACCAAACTCATCTCGTCTTCTCTTATCTTCGGTTTTGTGAGGAAAAAAATGCATGGCTGCGCGCTGAAACTAATCGTCGGATTACTTTCGATTTCTAAAAAGTGCTTTACCTAATTATTTCGATCAATGGTGTGCTCACCCGTGATGTGATTAATTATACATAGTAATTGCTATTAGCTAATTCATATTGTAGTTTATGTCAGCCGAGAGTTAGAAAATATGACTGCTTGTGTTGGGCTCAATCTTTCATGCGCTAGACAAATGTAGCCTACATTTTCCCGGTTAGGAGATTGTGTTATGCTATATATTATTCTGTGAATATCTGAACATTGATCCAAAATAAACTGCTCACATTCTGGACATAACTTTGTAAGGACTGTGTTTGTGTAAAATAGTTTCTGAAAAAAGTGTGGCCAGCTCAAACGCTGATTGTTGCGTCCATTCGAACTGGCCGTTCTAAACGAGCGTTCTAAATGAGTTCTAATCACACGGGTGTGATCGTCCGCTTCAGGGACCACTGTAGAACGATTCACACCCGTGTGATGGTACGTGTGAAAGGGTTAACACCCAGCCATCCTACAATCTAAGCTTGATGCCCTCAATCTCACACAATTAAATGAACCTACAGTACCACCCAAATCCGTAAACACGGGCACCCTCATAGATATCATCCTAACCAACTTGCCTTCTAATACACCTCTGCTGTTTTCAACCAAGATTCAGCGATCAATGCCTCATTGCTGCATCCGTAATGGGTCAGCGGTCAACGACTCCACTCATCACTGTCAAACGCTCCCTGAAACACATCAGCGAGCAGGCCTTTCTAATCGACCTGGCCGGGATCCTGGAAGGATATTGATCTCATCCCGTCAGATGAGGATGCCTGGTTATTTAAAAAAAATGCCTTCCTCACCATCTTCAATAATCATGCCCCATTCAAGAAATGTAGAACCAGGAACAGATATAGCCTTGGTTCTCTCCAGACCTGACTGCCTTAACCAACACAAAAACATCCTATGGCGTTCTGCATATAGCATGAACAGCCCCGTGATATGCACATTTTCAGGGAAGCTAGAAACATATACACAGACAGTTGAAAAG
>NC_036867.1:23054264-23085851 GCF_002910315.2 Salvelinus sp. IW2-2015 | reverse complement strand
AAAGTGTGGCCAGCTCAAACGCTGATTGTTGCGTCATTCGAAACTGGCCGTTCTAAACGAGCGTTCTAAATGAGTGTTCTAATCACACGGGTGTGATCGTACGCTTCAGGGACCACTGTAGAACGATCACACCCGTGTGATGGTACGTGTGAAAGGGTTAACACCCCAGCCATCCTACAATCTAAGCTTGATGCCCTCAATCTCACACAAATTATCAATGAACCTACCAGGTACCACCCCAAATCCGTAAACACGGGCACCCTCATAGATATCATCCTAACCAACTTGCCTTCTAAATACACCTCTGCTGTTTTCAACCAAGATATCAGCGATCAATGCCTCATTGCCTGCATCCGTAATGGGTCAGCGGTCAAACGACCTCCACTCATCACTGTCAAACGCTCCCTGAAACACATCAGCGAGCAGGCCTTTCTAATCGACCTGGCCGGGGTATCCTGGAAGGATATTGATCTCATCCCGTCAGTAGAGGATGCCTGGTTATTTWAAAAAAATGCCTTCCTCACCATCTTCAATAATCATGCCCCATTCAAGAAATGTAGAACCAGGAACAGATATAGCCCTTGGTTCTCTCCAGACCTGACTGCCCTTAACCAACACAAAAACATCCTATGGCGTTCTGCATTAGCATCGAACAGCCCCCGTGATATGCACATTTTCAGGGAAGCTAGAAACCAATATACACAGACAGTTAGAAAAGCTAAGGCTAGCTTTTTCAAGCAGAAATTTGCTTCCTGCAACACAAACTCAAAAAGGTTCTGGGACACTGTAAAGTCCATGGATAATAAGAACACCTCCTCCCAGCTGCCCACTGCACTGAAGATAGGAAACACTGTCACCACRGATAAATCCACTATAATTGAGAATTTTTCTACGGCTGGCCATGCTTTCCACCTGGCTACCCCTACCCCGGTCAACAGCACTGCACCCCCCACAGCAACTCGCCCAACTCTTCCCCATTTCTCCTTCTCCCAAATCCAGTCAGCTGATGTTCTGAAAGAGCTGCAAAATCTGGACCCCTACAAATCAGCCGAGCTAGACAATCTGGACCCTTTCTTTCTAAAATGATCTGTCGAAATTGTTGCAACCCCTATTACTAGCCTGTTCAACCTCTCTTTCGTGTCGTCTGAGATTCCCAAAGATTGGAAAGCATCTGCAGTCATCCCCCTCTTCAAAGGGGGGGACACTCTTGACCCAAACTGCTATACATACCCTACATTACTCAACTCATATGTATATGTATATAATGTACTCTATATCATCTACTGCATCTTGCCTATGCCGTTCTGTACCATCACTCATTCATATATCTTTATGTACATATTCTTTATCCCTTTACACTTGTGTGTATAAGGTAGTAGTTGTGGAATTGTTAGGTTAGATTGCTTGTTGGTTATTACTGCATTGTCGGAACTAGAAGCACAAGCATTTCGCTACACTCGCATTAACATCTGCTAACCATGTGTCTGTGCAAAATAAAATTTGATTTTGATTTGATTTGATTACAGACCTATATTTTCCTACCCTGCCTTTCTAAGGTCTTCGAAAGCCAAGTCAACAAAAGATTACCGAACCATTTCGAATCCCACCATACTTCTCCGCTATGCAATCTGGTTTCAGAGCTGGTCATGGGTGCACCTCAGCCACGCTCAAGGTCCTAAACGATATCCTAACCGCCATCGATAAGAACACTACTGTGCAGCCGTATTCATTGACCTGGCCAAGGCTTTCGACTCTGTCAATCACCACATCCTCATCGGCAGACTCGATAGCCTTGATTCTCAAATGATTGCCTCGCCTGGTTCACCAACTACTTCTCTGATAGAGTTCAGTGTGTCAAATCGGGGCCCTGTTGTCCGGGCCTCTGGCAGTCTCTATGGGGGTGCCACAGGGTTCAATTCTTGGACCGACTCTCTTCTCTGGATACATCATGATGTCGCTCTTGCTGCTGGTGAGTCTCTGTTCCACCTCTACGCAGATGACAACCATTCTGTATACTTCTGGCCTTCTTTGGACCCTGTGTTAACAACCCTCCAGACGAGCTTTAATGCCATACCATCTCCTTCCGTGGCTTCCAATTGCTCTTAAATACAAGTAAAACTAAATGCATGCTCTTCAACGATCGCTGCTGCACCTGCCCACCCGTCACATCACTACTCTGGACGGTTCTGACTTAGAATATGTGGACAACTACAAATACCTAGGTGTCTGGTTAGACTGTAAACTCTCCTTCCAGACTCACATCAAACATCTCCAATCCTGTTAAATCTAGAATTGGCTTCCTATTTCGCACAAAGCATCCTTCACTCATGCTGCTAAACATACCCTTGTAAAACTGACCATCCTACCGATCCTCGACTTCAGCGATGTCATTTACAATTAGCTCCAATACCCTACTCAATAATTTGAATGCAGTCTATCACAGTGCCATCCGTTTTGTCACCAAAGCCCCATATACTACCCCCACTGCGACCTGTACACTCTCGTTGGCTGGCCCTCGCTTCATACTCGTCGCCAACCCACTGGCCCAGGTCATCTACAAGACCCTGCTAGGTAAAGTCCCCCTTATCTAGCTCGGCTGGTCACCATAGCAGCACCCACCTGTAGCACGCACTTCAGCAGGTATATCTTTCTGGTCACCCCCAAAACCAATTATTTCTTCCCAAAACCAATTCTCCTTCCAGTTCTCTGCTGCCAATGACTGGAATGAACTACAAAAATCTCTGAAACTGGAAACACTTATCTCCCTTAGTAGCTTTAAGCACCAGCTGTCAGAGCAGCTCACAGATTACTGCACCTGTACATAGCCCATCTATAATTTAGCCCAAACAACTACCTCTCCCCCTACTATATTTATTTATTTATTTTGCTCCTTTGCACCCAAATATTTCTATCTTTACTTTGCACATTCTTCCACTGCAAATCTACCATTCCAGTGTTTTACTTGCTATATTGTATTTACTTCGCCAACATGGCCTTTTTTTGCCTTTACCTCCCTTATCTCACATCATTTGCTCACATTGTATATACTTATTTTTTTCTACTGTATTATTGACTGTATGTTTGTTTTTCTCCATGTGTTGTTGTATGTGTCGAACTGCTTTGCTTTATCTTGGCCAGGTCGCAATTGTAAATGAGAACTTGTTCTCAACTTGCCTACCTGGTTAAATAAATGTCACGTTCTGACCTTAGTTCCTTTTTTATYTCTTTATTTTAGTTGGTCAGGGCGTGAGTTGGGGTGGGCATTCTATGTTGTTTTTCTATGTTTTGTTCTGTTGTTATATTTCTATGTGTTTGGCCTAGTATGGTTCTCAATCAGAGGCAGGTGTCAGTCYTTGTCTCTGATTGGGAGCCATATTTAGGTAGCCTGTTTTCTATTGTGTTTTGTGGGTGGTTGTTTCCTGTGTTAGTGTTTGCACCATACGGGYCTGTTTCGGTTGTTTGTACTTTTGTTATTTTGTTCAGTGTTCTGTTGATTAATTAAATATTTCATTATGGACACTTACCACGCTGCACATATGTCCGATCTTTGCTACTCCTCAGACGAAGAGGAAATCTGTTACAATAAAGGTGAAATAAATAAATAAATAAAATATTCTATCAGAAAAAGGACATGTTTGACTTTCAGAAAAACATATTTGTCAGGGTCAGGCTAATATTTCTCATGGAAGTTGATGAATGACACCCAGAGACATGGCAAAAATGCCTACATCCACTGAAAAAAAGTGTTGAAAAGGCATAACATTTCCTTTCAAGATCCATATTTTTGTTTTGAAGGTAAAAGACACTTGACCTTATATTTAAAGCCTTTTGGAATACACGTTTTATACTATTTTAAACTAAGAATTGATATTTCCTGGGACAGAAAAGACACCGCATTGTAGGAATGACCCAGCTATCAAGATCATCCTCCGTCTCTCGCTGGTTCAAACGCTAAAACACCAGATAGAATATTAATACATGTCCTATTACTGCAACATTCAAATGTACAAAAATGTATCTGAAATGCAACCGTACACATCAACAACCATCATTTTATATAGCTTAATAACACAAGACAGATTAGTCTCCACTACCACATACAAGTGTTAAAGTGTATCCAAAGTGCAGCCGCACAGTAGGCTACAACAAACTATAGCCTTCTGTTGCCTATAAAAACTAATTGCACAGATTTTTTTGTAACCTTTATTTATCTTTTACAAGTCAGTTATTAAGAATAAATTCTTATTTACAATGACGGCCTAGGAACAGTGGGACAGGGGCAGAACGACATATTTTTAAATTGTCAGCTCAGGGATTTGATCTAGCAACCATTTCAGTTACTGGCCCATCACTCTAACCACTAGGCTACCTGCCGCAAAGATATTACATAGGCTATTAATATCAGATGTAAAGACTAGATGAAAATGAGAATAGTGAGGTAGTCTAAAGCAGGGTTTTCCAAACTCGATAAAAAAATATAATGGGCTTTTTTTTGCTCTCTTTCATGCGCTATTGCACTCCATTCCATAGACCAGGGTTTCCCCTGGGTGCACATTTTGGTTTTTGCCCTAGCATTACACAGCTGATTCAAGTAACAAACTCATCAAACTTTGATTATTTGAATGAGCTGTGTAGCGCTAAACCAAAATGTGCACCCAGGGTGAAAGAGAGCAAAACACACAGCCCATGATTTTTGGGATCTACAGTATACACCGAGTATACATGACATAGACTGACCAGYTGAATCCAGGTGAAAGCTATGATCCCTTAAGGATATCACTTGTCAAATCCACTTKAATCAGTGTAGATAAAGTTGAGACAGGTTAATAAAAAATGATTTTTAAGCCTTGAGACACCCAAAGCCAACTTGACACAACTGTGAGAAGCATTGGAGTCAACATGGGCCAGCATCCCTGTGGAATGCTTCTGACACCTGGTACAGTCTATGCCCCAACGAATTGAGGCTGTTCTGAGGGCAAAAGGGGGGTGCAACTCAATATTAGGAAGGTGTTCCTAATGTTTCGTATACTCAGTGTGTATTATTGACTGTTATTATCAACTGTCAAAAGGGAGTTCAATTGTGAAGTGGTGACCTCGCTCACTATTTCACCCAAAACCAATTTAGCACTGAAAGGCACAATTACATTGCAAGATTTGTTTCACTACTGAGTTAGACAGGTCAGGCCTATCGTGTTGGCATGGGTTCAATCACTCTTAAAGTATAGTACTCAAGGCTCAGCCTACAAAGGTCACATTGTCTCATTAATTGCTTATGAATTATCACTCTACACATGTGAAACAGTTGGGGGAACATAATGATTTGGTGAAAACAATGCCCTAAAGAAATCTACCTTCCCTTGCTGTGAAGTGAGCAGACCTGTGCCGGAGGCAGAGGTGATAAAAGCACTCCATGCTCTACACTGTACAGTTGAAGATTAGGTTATTTTATTCAACAACAAAAAAATGTAATACGAGCGGCCTATCACTCTCTCTAAATCTCTGTTTGTGTCCCAAATGTCATTATATTCACTATACAGTACACTAATTTTGACCAGAGCCCTATGGGTTCTGGTCAAAAATAGTGCCCTACCAAGGGAATAGAGAGCCATTTGGGACACACACTTTCTCTTTTTCTACTGCTGGTACCAGCCAGGGACTGGCTGCAAAGGCCCTGTTATCTCCCAGCCAACACAAGCCAGGTGACTCATTAATATTCTGTGCACAGAGATGGATTAAGAGGCTTTGCAGGTTAAAAACCGTGCCATAATCAAATTATCCCCATCACCCTTACCGGGGTTTGACCTTCACAGTATTGGGTTGGAGACAATTACTGTGTGTGTGAGGAGCAAGTTGTTCCTAAAACCATAACATGTTATATGGAGAGAGAAGGTGATACAATAAGAAAATAAATTGATTGTTAAATATTATGGTTTCTTGGTTTCTTCCCAAAGATATACACTACATATACAAAAGTTTGTGGACACCCCTTCAAGTTAGTGGATTCGGCTATTACCGTTACACCCGTTGCTGACAGGTGTATAAAATCGAGCACACAGCCATGCAATGTCCATAGACAAACATTGGCAGTAGAATGGCCTTAATGAAGAGCTCAGCGACTTTCAACATGGCACCGTCATAGCATGCCACCTTTCCAAGAAGTCAGTTCGTCAAATGTCTGCCCTACTAGAGCTACCCCGGTCAACTGTAAGTGCTGTTATTGTGAAGTGGAAACTTCTACGAGCAATAACGGCTCAGCCGCTAAGAAGTAGGCCACACAAGCTCACAGAACGTGACCGCCGAGTGCTGAAGCGCTTAGCACGTACAAATCATCTGTCCTCGATTGCAACACTCACTACCTATCAGGAATCAAGGTAAGACCCAAGTGCAGACTGTCTGAAGTAACAATGTTTATAGTAACAACAGGGTCAGGCAAACGACAGGTCAAGGCAGGCAGGGGTCTATAATCTAGAGTAGGAGCAAAGGTACAGGATGGCAGGCAGCTCAGGGTCAGGCAGAGTTCAGTAATCCAGAGTAGGAGCAAAGGTACAGGACGGCAGGCAGGGTCAGGGACGGGCAGAGTGGTCAGGCAGGCGGGTACAGGGTCAGGACAGGTAAGGGTCAAAAACCAGGAGGACAAGAAAAAGAGAGGTTGGGAAAAGACAGGAGCTGACAGGACGAAGGCTGGTAAGCTTGAAAAACACAGACAGACAGAAAACACAGGTATAAATTCCCAGAGGATAAGTGGGGAAGATGGGCTACACCTGGAGGGGGTGGAGCCATGACCTCAACCCCATCGAACACCTTTGGAATGAATTGGAACGCCGACTGTTCCACAAATGGACTGAATGGACTGCAGCAATTTTGCAATATCTATTGGAAAGCCTTTACAGAATAGTGGGGGCTATTATAACAGCAAATGGGGGACCAACTCCATATTAATGTCCATGATTTTATAATGAGATGTTGGACAAGCCAGTTTCCACATACTTTTCATCATGTAGTGTCTTTCTCCCAACGACATGCAAGCAAGGCAAAGACCTCACGGAGAAAAAGGGTATACACTGAGTACACAAAACATTAAGAACACCTACTCTTTCCACGACAGACTGACCAGGTAAATCTGGGTGAAAGCTATGATCCCTTATTGATGTCACTTGTTAAATCCACTTCAATCAGTGTAGATGAAGGGGTGGAGACACGTTAAATACGTATTGTTAATCCTTGAGACAATTGGGGGTGGGGGGTGGGGGGGGGGGGGGGGGGGGTGCAACTCAATATTAAGAATGTGTTCCTAATGTTTGGTATACTCAGTGTATATGATTAAACATACAGTATCTGCTGGGTAGCAGCAAACTCAATGTGGAGGCATTTCTCCCTCCACATTCTCACAGCACAGCTGTACATCAATTCCATATCCAAGCAGGTAGCATGATCATGTCTCTTGTGTCCCAAATAGCAACCTATAACCAATATAGTGTACTATAACCCTATACCCTATATAGTGTACTATATAGGGAATAGGTTGTCATTTGGGGAGTATTTATGTTTCTGCTGCCCAAGGATATGGCTTGGGGTTTTTGGGAACTAAAACATTTGGATTTGTAACATTTTATTACATTCATAAGTTGTCTTATGTGTAGGAGTGTCACACATAGTATAGATTAACTGATCTCTTTATCTATTTTCAAGCCAATTAATTTCCATAATAACCCATCTGATTGGCTGAACATCTGAATTTACAAAGCTCCAAATTGTATTTAATGAAGCAGGAATGAGAACCTGAAAGTGCACCTCAGTGATTTCTTTACCTTACTGACTTGATTGTCTCTGTAGGGACTATTTGTTTGCAGTACAACGTACCTTTTTAATTTTATTTACCTAGGCAAGTCAGTTAAGAACAAATTCTTGTTTTCAATGACGGCCTAGGAACAGTGGGTTAACTGCCTTGATCAGGGGCAGAACGACAGATTTTTACCTTGTCAACTCGGGGATTCAATCTTGCAACCTTTTGGTTACTAGTCCAACACTCTAACCACTAGGCTACCTGCCACTAGGCTACCGGCTACCTGCCTATTGAAAAGGTGTTTTAAAAAGGACAAGAACAATATGTAAAACACAAATKAAATTAATTCACAGTACAAATTCATATTAGTCAATTTTGAATTGTCAACTGTGAGACCAACATATATTGCCTTTTTAAGTATACATCTCTATTCATATACTCAGAGTTAATCTAGCCAGAGCCAATTACAACAAGGTGTGTTTCTCCCTGATGTGATTATACTGTGATTGATTCCCAAATGGCACCCTATTCCCTTTATAGTGCTCTACTAGAACCCTGGTGCACTACAAGCCCATAGGGCTCTGATCAAAAGTAGTGCACTGGAATACTTTGCCATTTGGGATGTAGACTTTGTGGTACTTTGGCACTTGGGGAAATTTAAGAAAGCAGTCCTCACCGTACGTCTCATCAGTTATGAGCAGCTCTCCTGTTTTGTTGCCTCAAGGCAATTAGCAGTCTGGCTACTGGGGATGACGCTAGAGTGTGGGCCTCGCCAGCTCCTTACCTTTCCAGACATAAWAAATATTTACTCAGTCATACTCTTTCATTCATTATTTTTGTAGAGTTCATTAAAGTGCGTACTGTTAATTTTTCTTGCGTTGCCATCTTTTAAATTTTATGCTTTGCATTAATCAACACCCACCCTTCCTGTCCAGGTTGGAGTGTTATGAAGAACAGCTGTACAAAACCCTATAACTTTAATCATTAAACCTTCACTGAACCCTCTATCTGGCTAGGACATAGAGACAAATTCTGTGTGACTTTTACTGCCGAGGTAGGCCACCATCCCTCGCCTCAACCTTACCCCATTGTCCAGTGGCAGAACCCACTTCACACCTCTGTGTTATGGATCAGGTTACCAGGGAACTCAGCCTATCACAGGCCTTTTCAGGTTGGATTACAGACCCCTCTTCCTGCCTGTTCTTTAGTTGGACACAGGCGTGCAGAGAGACAAAAGGTCAGACAAACTCTGGAACCCATCAGTACAACTTACCACTGGACCATCCCTATAGGGACAAGCCTCCACCCTGGAATTCCTAACTGTGTGTTAGTGTGTGAATTACCATGTAAGTGGACTTTGGTGMGGTTCATGTGTGTACAAGGATTAGACCCTTTTTTTCAATTTTAGCTTAAAATGACATATCCAAGTCTAACTGCCTGTAGCTCAGGCCCTGAAGCAAGGATGTGCATATTATTGGTACCATTTGAAAGGAAACACTTTGAAGTTTATGAAAATGTGAACGGAATGCAGTAGAATATACCACAATAGATCTGGTAAAAGATAATACAAAGAAAAAAKCAACCGTTCTTTTGTATTTTCTTTGGCCCATCATCTTTGAAATGCAAGAGGAAGGCCATYATGTWTTATTCCAGCCCAGGTGCTATTTAGKTATTGGCCACTYGTTGGCATCAGTGTATGTGTATGTGCAAAGTATCGCCAATATCAGATATGTGTATGTCCTGGGAAATGTTCTTGTTACTTACAACATTGTTACTTACAACCTCATGCTAATCGCATTAGCCTACGTTAGCTCAACCGTCCCATGGACGGGACACTGATCCCGAAACATACATGTATTGTGTAACATGTTGTCCCGGGAGTGTCATCTGATGAAGAATATCAAAGGTTAGTGATTAATTTTAACAATATTTCTGCTTTTTGTGACTCCTCTCTTTGGTTGGAAAATCGCTGTARGCTTTCTGTGACTAGTTGCTGACCTAACATAATGATATGTTCTGCTTTCGCCGAAAAGCTTTTTTGAAATCGGACACTGTGGTTGGATTAACGAGAATTGTATCTTTAAAATGGTGTCTAATACTAGAAAATTGAATTATGAGATTTCTGTTGATTGAATTTGGCGCCCTGTAATTTCATTGGCTGTTGGCCTAGACAGGTTAAACTCTAAAACATTGCCACAGAAGAAGCAAATCTTAGATAAGGTCTTTTCAGTCTGCAGCTGGAAATGTACTCTGGAACCCATCAGTACAACGAAGTAAGACGAAGAATACCGACAACCGCCGAAACATCTATTCTATGCAACAACCTGGTTACACCTGACGTATCCATTAGGAGCGAAAACAGAGACTTTTCTGTCGACTCTCTCCAGCAGATGGACCAGCGACCACAGAGAGAGACAACAAGACATACACTCGTAAATATGTAAATTGCAAGATATTTTTGAATGAGCGGTTGTTCATATTCAAAGTATTAGCAATAGCTATGAGTATAGTTATCAGCTATGAGTCTCCCGCTCTAGCGCGGTCCCCATCCCCTTTCCTTTGTCTACCAAGCCGTGATATCGGATTCATCCGCGAGGGACTTTTCTTTGTATCATGTAGTAAACCATGTATAACTAATTGTGTGTGTGATTATGTAATTTTGTCATTGATTAAGTTTGTTAGTAAATAAATAATTGAAAAAAAATGTATATCGCTGATTCATGATTTAGGCTAGGGTTTGTGCAGATATCCAAGGGTTGGCGATGTTTCAGTAATGAGAGCTGATGAGGTAGATAATTAATACCATTAATCCAAGACTGTACTCAATAAGATAGTGAAAATATCTGAAAAGTAAATTTGGGAAATAGAAGACTCTATAAACATTTTCCCGTGGTGCCCAACTTCCCTAGTTAATTAAAGTGTACATGATTAGTTTAATCACGTAGTAATACTTAACATAGAAATTGATTTGATAAAAATAACAGTCTTCACATTTAATGATAGTCAACGACACGACAGGGTATTGTGTGTAGATGGTGAGAATTTTGGGGGATTTATTACATTTTTAATTCAGGCTGTAACACAACAAAATCTGGAAGACTTTAAGGTGTATGAATACTTTCTGAAGGCACTGTAGGCTTTGAAAAAACACCCCTAAATAGGTTACCAGTGCAGCAAGTGCCGCTGACTGCTGGTAAACTTTCATGAGTTAAACATACATTTTTGCCAACACCTGGCTAACCTTTCTTTAACAGCTGAACAGCTGCTCTTTGCGAAAATTTGTTTGGAGTTACCTTTCTAGCTAATAGGCTATGTTAGAGTTTACACTTCATCCAATTATAAAATGTGGGTAGGTCAAAATAATAACAAATGTCTAACAAATCTATTAATTTTAAAATGTTGATTAGGCCTGCTTCTCCTTCCATTATCATTCACTGATGAAAAGACAAGACATGTGACATTTATTAGTTTTTCTAATGTATTTACATTTACATTTAAGTCATTTAGCAGACGCTCTTATCAGAGCGACTTACAATTGTGGCATTCACACTATGGATATCCCAGTGGAAACCCTTACAATAGTGCATCTAACTCTTTTAAGGGGGGAGGGGGGTAGAAGGATTACTTTATCCTATCCTAGGTATTCCTTAAAGAGGTGGGGTTTCAGGTGTCTCCGCAAGGTGGTGATTGACTCCGCTGACCTGGCGTCGTGAGGGAGTTTGTTCCACCATGGTCTTGTAGCGGATGCGAGCTTCACTGGAAGCCAGTGGAGAGAGCGGAGGAGCGGGGTGACGTGAGAGAACGTGGGAAGGTTGAACACCAGACGGGCTGCGGCGTTCTGGATGAGTTGTAGGGGTTTAATGGCACAGGCAGGGAGCCCAGCCAACAGCGAGTTGCAGTAATCCAGACGGGAGATGACAAGTGCCTGGATTAGGACCTGCCCGCTTCCTGTGTGAGGCAGGGTCGTACTGTATAATGTGATCCCTAGCAAGAAAGGGTTGAAAGAATCCTGGACTACAGTATTGTCGTGTCTTTGGCTATGCCGGATTAAGTAATATAACATGCTATTCTATAAAATCATTTCTCTGTAATTAATATTACCTGATTAAGCTAATCAGGTAGATAATTAACTAGAAAGTCGGGGCACCACGAAAGAATGTTTATAGAGCTGTTATCTTCCGAATAAACTCTTAAAGACCTGGTAATCTTTTACYTCAATAGCAGTCAATACTTAATCATCACCTTGTTTAGTCTCATCTGAAAGTGGTAAATTCTTGGTTATCTTCATYAACTCTGGCTAACAAGTTGAATCAGCAATACAAAATTGGGAGAATGCAATAGATATTTACTCTGAGCTGCGCTTCGGTAGCTTGGTCGTAGATGCTGGCCGTGTTGCCCAACAGAGATCRTCCTTGTCCTTTGAAGAGTGTCTCTGGTGGRAAACTGGATATGTTGTAGTAACGTCGTTGTGTGGTAGAACAGACCCTTTGTCCGTCCTTTCCTAGCCCACGTTTACAGATGCCGCTGACAACTCAACGGCTAGGAGGTATCACTTCTGGAGTGAATAAGAGTTCAAAGTTCATACCAAGTTGCCATACTTTTAGCTCATGCTATATTCTGGCTGGTCGAAATTCATCCTTTCGGCGTGTATAGGTTGTCACCTTCACATTGAAGTTCGATGCTAATTTTGTTAGGTCCTTGTCGTTCAACCTGAGCTCACGCTGAGGTTGGCTTAGTTCTTTAGGTGATCTTTGTCCTTTCAACGCGGGGACCTTTGTCCTTTCAAGTCCTCACGTCCCTGGAACAGCTTATTATCTGAACACTTTCAACATAGGACTGTCGGCCTAATGTCATCGGAACAGAAAGTTATATTTTCGTAAAGGGCTTATATAGTGGAGGGAGAGAATMGTGTGTTTCATAGTTTACAACCCATGTCTGTTCACATGGGCGGGCCACTGAGTGAGCAAAGCTTTAACCTTTCGAAAACCCAATTCTCTCATTTGGAAGCTAAAATTACATTTAATCTTTTCACAAAGAGTTTCATATTAAAACATTTAAATTGCACAACAATTCCATGTGATAACTATAATGTGTAGACTTTCCAAGATACAGTTTATGTCATCCTATCATTAATATGAATGTCTCAGATGGCACCGAGCTGACATCATATTCATTAAGTACCAACGCATATTCTCAACTGGTTGGATTACCGAAATATGGTTCCTTTRCCCCCACCTTTGATGTTCCCAGACTCTATATGTTTAATTAACAAAGGCTCTTCAAGAGTCTTTCTGTAGAGTCAAGAGAGAGAGGGAAGGGAGAAAGGTATTTATGGGGGGTCATAAATCTACCCACAGGCCAACTTCATGACAGTATGTAGCTTGAATCTGAACTGTGTCGTTCTGTYAAGTATGTCTGTGTAACGGATGTGAAATGGCTAGCTAGTTAGCGSTGGTGCGCGCTAGCAGCCTTTCAGTCGGTTACGTCACTTGCTCTGAAACCTAGAAGTAGTGGTTCCCCTTGCRCTGCAAGYGCCGCGGCCTTTGTGGAGCGAAGGGTAACGATGCTTCGTGGGCGACCGTTGTTGATGTGTGCAGAGGGTCCCTGGTTCGRGCCCGGGTCGGGGCGAGGGGACGGTCTAAAGTTATACTGTTACATTGATGCTGTTGACCTGGATCACTGGTTGCTGCGGAAAAGGAGGAGGTCAAAAGGGGGGTGAGTGTAACGGATGTGAAATGGCTAGCTAGTTAGCGGTGGTGCGCGCTAGCAGCCTTTCAGTCGGTTACGTCACTTGCTCTGAAACCTAGAAGTAGTGGTTCCCCTTGCTCTGCAAGGGCTGTGGCTTTTGTGGAGCGATGGGTAACGGCGCTTCGTGGGTGACTGTTGTTGATGTGTGCAGAGGGTCCCTGGTTCGCGTCGGGGCGAGGGGACGTACTAAAGTTATACTGTTACATCTGCCATACAGTACAGTAGATTCAACCTGATCTGTGTGAGCCCTATGCATCTGCATTTCATCCCACATATGACAGAGATGCCACATAGCTAAGATCAAAACTACAGTACACTGAGCGTACAAAACATTAAGAATACCTTCCCAATATTGAGTTGCACATCCCCCCTTTCCCTCAGAACAGCCTCAATTCGCCTGGGCATGGACTCTACAAGGTGTCGAAAGCATTCCACAGGGATACTGGCCCATGTTGACTCCAACAGTTCTGTCAAGTTGGCTGGATGTCTGTCCTCTGGGTGGTGAATCATTCTTGATACACACAGGGAACTGCTACTCAGTAAAAACCCAGCCGCTTTGCAGTTCTTTACACAAACCGGTGCGCCTGCCACCTACTACCATACCCTGTTCAAAGGCACTTCAATCTTTTGTCTTGCCCATTCACACTCTGAACGGCACAGATACACAATCCATGTCTCAATTGTCTCAAGGCTTAACAKATCTTCTTTAATCTGTCTRCTCCCCTTCATCTACACTGATTGAACTGGATTTAACAATTGGCATCAARAAGGGATCATATCTTTCACCTGGATTCATCTGGTCAGTCTATGTCATGGAAATAGCAGGTGTTCATAATGTTTTGTACACTCTTTGTATGTCTATATCCCAGCCAATGATGTAACGGGGTAGAATCGTTGAAGTATTGTGAAAGCGACCTCATGCCTTTGCCAGCCGCAGGTGTGTCTAAATGTTAATTAAGGGTGTGGCCGTCTATAAAAGCTATGTATTTTCTGTTATTTAGGGGAGTCCCATACTATGTGCAGACTGTTGTGCCCTGGGAGGATGGGTGCGGCGACCGTGGCCTACACCAAATTGATAATAACTTGTTAGTATGTTTATGCTGTAACTTGCCCCTAGCCACTTCTGCCCATTCCCTTTCTCCCATGGCACGCCTCCCTATGTATTTTAATGATTGTGGAGTCAGAAACCATACTATTTTTTTGCGCTTCCTGAGATTGAATATTTGTCTGTAATGAAATAGAGTGGTGATTATGAGCTGCAACCTTTGTCTGTTGACACAAAGTTTTCAACACAAAGCCAAGGACAAGCTGTCATTGAGTTGCTCCAGTTACAAAAAATATAACCTATATTTTTGTATGATATCTGACTGGTTATTCCCAGGCCCCACTCTCTGATWRAKAGAACCTGTGTATTTTAGATTAGTRACGAGGACCTCACCYCGCYTGTKAAAAAGGTAGAGTAGTTATTGTTAAATCCCCCACGTTACAATGTGGCTACAGATACGACTTCGGATGCCTCAGACTGCATCTCAAATGGCACCATATTCCCTATATAGTGTGCTACTTTTGACCAGGGCCCATAGGGCATTGGTCAAAAGTAGGGCACTACAGAAAACGGTGCCATTTGGTACGCATTTTAGCCCTCAGAGTAAAACCAACTCCCAACTCCACTGTGCTCTTTACATTAGAAATGAGTGTCATATCAACAAACCCAAAATATGCTTTATGCTGGGAAATGTGTTGTTCTTACAGGGTCATCCATTAGTAGTGCAGCGCCACTGACGCAAACTAAGGATAAGTGCCTTGCTCAAGGGAGCATCGGCATATTTTTTCACCTTGTCGGCCGGGTATTGCAACCTGCAACCTTTTGGTTAGTGYCCCAACATTCTAACCTTTAGACTACCTGCACCCGACTGTAGTATTAACGGTACTAATTAAAAAAGGACATGCACAATTAGAGCTGGAAATTCATGATCCAATAAAGTCAAGCATAATATTATCTCCCTGTTAAGTAAAAGGGCAAAGGACACATATATTATCTCAGCTAGAATAATGATCACGAGTGCATGGATGGCAGTCCTGCCTTTTAACTCAGTGATGATGCCAGTGGCACTGCATAAATAGCATAGTTTTTCGGAGTTGGATGCCCTTTCCTCTGTTGTTGCCAATGATACAGAGAATGGCATCCTATTCCCTATATAGTGRACTACTTTTGATCAGTCCTATACAGATACTGCTGAGATTAGATTATTTGAGCACTAATTCCACGGATATTGTTCCTGACATGGAAACCCCAAAAATGTAACAAAAGTCAAATCCAAAAGATCAGCTTGAAAGAAAATGCTTTTGTGTAGAGGGCATTAGGTAGGGCAATGGACACATACAGTATATTATCTTCGCAAAAAMAATTATGATATTTATGAGTGCGGGGCAGCCCTGACTTTTTTTTAACACAGTGGTGATGCCAGTACATTAATAGCATAATAGGAGGATATTGGATTTGTTGGACTTTTGGTAGCGCCAGCAGCCCGGCACACCTACATACGCCTACTGAAATGATCTGAGTGCTAATGCCACATAAAATTGTTCCCGTGGAAAACTAGAACAGAAGAAAAAGTCACATCTAAAAGGATGACATCCCGATCAGATTGACAGAGAATGAGTGTCTGTAGAAGACGTTAGCTATTGTTTGCTGTGGTATGGTTGTATTATTTATGAGAAATTGAATTGTTTTCGTGTTTGTAGACAGAGCAGAGGCTTACACATTTATTCCTTTTGGACACACAAGTATCTACTATCCATCCTGACTGGATTCTTTCCCCTGAACATACGAATGCAGGTGTATGATTTCATAGAAATTCCTTTGTATTGCAGGAACATTTCCACATGGCGTAAGGTGTCTTGGTCAATATATAATGTATATTGTGTGCATTTCAAATGGCACGCTATTCCCTATATAATGAATGCGCTTCTTTTGCCCAGAGCCCACTCAAAAGTAMTTCCCTATATATGGAATAGGGTCCCATTTGGGATGCAGKTTATGTTGTTTAATTTGGGGCGTCACGTAGAAGATCATACGTGATATCTAATCTGTGAATTATCCCTGTGACTGACAGTGGGACTAGCCATGTATATTAWATGTATAAATGTGGATTAACGGCACTGTCTGATTGGGAACATAKTATATATTTTACATTCGCTGAGGGGAGAAAGAACGTCACCATCGCTGGCAAGGACGATATATACAGTGCATTCGAAAAGTATTCAAGCCCCTTAACTTTTTCCACATTTTGTTTACGTTACAGCCTTATTCTAAAATGTATTGAATAAATGTTTTTCCTCATCAATCTACACACAATACTCCATAATGACAAAGCAAAAACAGGTTTTTATAAAGTTTWGCAAATMTATATAAAAAAAAGAAATACATTATTCACATAAGTATTCAGACCCCTTTCTATGAGACTCAAAATTGAGCTCAGGTGTATCCTGTTGCCATTGATCATCCMTGAGCTTTTTCTACAACTTGATTAGAGTCTCCCTGTGGTAAATTCAAACACAACTGTCTATATGAGGTCCCACAGTTGACAGGAATTGTCCGTAGAGCTCCACGAAAGGATTGTGTCAAGGCACATTTATGCAGCATTGAAGGTCCCCAATAACACAGTGACCTCCATCATTCTTAAATGGAAAATGTTTGGAACCACCAAGACTCTACCTAGAGCTGGCTGTCTGGCCAAAAATGAGCAATCGGGGAGAAGAGCCTTGGTCAGGGAGGTGACCAAAACCTGATGGTCTCTCTGACAAAGRTCCAGAGTTACTCTGTGGAGATGGGAGAACCTTCCAAAAGGAGAACCATCCCTGCAGCACTCCACCAATCAGGTCTTTATGGTAGATTGGCCAGACGTAAGCCACTCCTCAGTAAAAGGCACATGAAAGCAAGCTTGGGGTTTGCCAAAAGGCACCTKAAGGACTCACACCATYAGAAACAAGATTCTCTGGTCTGATACAACCAAGATTGAAATCCTTGACCTGAATACCAGGCTTCAAGTCTGGAGGAAACCTGGCACCATATCTACAGAGAGTTCTTTGGCGAAATCCTGCTCCAGAGCGCTCCGGACCTCAGACTGGSGRGAAGGATCACCTTCCAACAGGACAACAAACCTAAGCACACAGCCAAGACAATGCAGGAGTGGCTTCGGTACAAGTCTCTTAATGTCCTTGAGTGGCCTAGCCAGAGCCCGGACTTGAACCCGATCTAACATCTCTGGAGAGACCTGAAAATAGCTGTGCAGCGACACTCCCCATCCAACCTAACAGAGTTTGAGATGATCTYCAGAGAAGAACAGGAGAAACTCCGCTAATACATGTGTGCCAAGCTTGTAGCTCCATACCCAAGAAGACTGAAGACTGTAAGCAATGACAAAGGTGCTTCAACAAAGTACTGAGTAAAGCGTCTGAATACTTATGTAAATGTGATATTTCAATTTATTTTTAATTATAATTGAGCAAAAATGTCTGAAGACCTACTTTTTATTTGTCGTCACGGGGTATTGTGTGTGTGGATTGATGATGGAAAAACAATGTAATCAATTTTAGAATAAAGCTAACGTAACAAAATGTGGAAAAACTAAAGTGGTCTGAATACTTTCCGAATGAACTGTATGTATGAGTGTCTGTAAATGTCAAATCATATCACTGTGTCCAGAGTATGGGTCGACCTACCCTGATAAACTTGTCAGCAGATGGAGGGTAGATAGAGTCCCTGACCCAGATGCCTATGGATTTGTCAACATTTCATGGCACAGCAGTAAACACAGCAGAGAATCTAGGAATATGTCCCAAATGGGTCATTTTATTTATTGGTAAAAATAAAAGCTATGCATGAAGCCTGTTTAGTAATAAGACTTCCACCGAGTCAACAGATATTTAAGGTACCTCATGAGCTGTCCTAAACAGTTAAAAGAGTTACCAGCAGGTGTCTTGATAATAGAAAAAGGTAGCGAGTCAGAGGCATAGCAGCGGGAAGTAGTTGGAGTGGGGATGCTGCAATGTTTTCGCTTGGGGGAGGGGTGATGTGGGGCAACATTTTTTTGTTTGTTTTTATTGAAGAAATAACGCAGTGCAGCTGGCTTAGCTTCACAAGTAATCAGTTGTGTAATGCTGGGGGAGTGTGAGAGAGCAGCGCTTTTTTCAATTTGAGAATACACAGAAAATGTATTCTGATTCATTCTAAATCTATTATATTTAATTTCCACAAAAAATCCATGACAAATGATAGAATGACAAACCAAATAAATATGTAGGCTACAGCAGACTAGAGGTACAGTACCGTTCAAAAGTTTGGGGTCACTTAGAAATGTCCTTGTTTTTGAAAGAAAAGCACATTTTTTATCCATTAAAATTATCCATTAAAATAACATCAAATTGATCAGAAAAACAGTGTAAACATTATTAGATAACACAACGTGCCATTGGAACACAGGAGTGATGGCTGCTGATAATAGGCCTCTGTACGCCTATGTAGATGTTGCATTAAAAATCTGCAGTTTCAAGCTACAATAGTCATTTACAACATTAACAATATCTACACTGTATTTCTGATCAATTTGATGTTATTTTAATGGAAAAAATGTGCTTTTCGTTCAAAAACAAGGCCATTTCTAAGTGACCCCGAACTTTWGAACGGTAGTGTAGCTAAATGGGGGTTTCTTCTCTGTCTTCTCTCTGGTGAATGAGAGAAGGAGGCTTGACAACTTCAGAACGTCAGAACGTCGAAAACATGTTTTACCTGTCTGCCTTGATGTTCATAAAACTCCACCGACCCGCTCTTGCGCAGTTGAACACAGAACTGAACACAGAACAATATGTTACAGCGACATCGTTCTGCCGAGGATTCCCAAACCAGAGCGGCCACCATAAAGCCCAAGAGCCTGACKCTCTATGGCAGTTGCTGTACCCTTGCTTGGGATCTTTAGCCTATATTGACTYTTTGTTGAGACTCAGTGCCCGTRAGGGTAGGCTTTTTTATGTTGGAGGTAATAAAACATTTAGGTTATAGCTTATTGAGATGTGTGAATACACCACAACAAAAGCTTGATATTATGGCTGTTTTAAAACTAATTTCCGCCAAATCTATGTAGTAATGATTTATGTTCACTAATTGGTCAATTGATTCCATGATTAAATCTATGCAAATCAATTATATGAACTGATAGTTCAGCCCTCTCTTTTATTTTATTTTGTAATAGGTATATTGTAACCATGTATTCAAGCTAATCAAATTAAGGTTAATTTGGTGCTGGCCTTTTAGAACCACAAAAGGCGTTCCGATCTTTTAAAATAACACTCATCAAGATCTGTTGCCTACACGTAATAGTCCTACTCATCACTTTTTATTAGTAAAGTTAGATCAAAGCTGCATCATTGTATTGCAAGATCACATACTGATTAATTTGTATTTTATATAACAGAACCAAATAGCATACAGTTGCAGGCCTGTAACATTACTCTTAAACCAAAAACACCTAATTTCTAATGAGATTTTAGGACGGTTATGTCAGCGTATACGTTACTGGTGTTGAAGTCGGCTGCAGGAMAGCAGAGAGTTGTGATCAGGCGCACACTTTATTCGGCAGAAGCAAACAACAGACGGACACAACYGTGTCCAACAAACCTCCAGCCAAAGGGAAAAAGTGCAAAGCGCGACAAAGTCACAAATAAGCAAAAAAAATTAACAATTAAACATACTGCGGGTTGAAACATAGTACCCGGGGGGAAAACCAGATAGGCGCGTCAATACAAAACACGTAACAAAACAATCCCACACAAAGACATGGGGGGAACAGAGGAATATATATATGCAGTTGATTAGGGAATGTAAACCAGGTGTGCGGGGAACAAGACAAAACAAATGGAACAATGAAAAATGGAGCTGCGATGGCTAGAAGGCCGGTGGCGTCGACCACCGAACGCCGTCCGAACAAGGAGGGGTGCCAACTTTGGAAGAATTCTTGACAGGTTAGCTGAAGCTGAATAGTCAAAACAAAATATAATGCGGCAAAACTCAGAGCCACTATGCAGGATATATGCTAATGATTGAAACAAAATACAAGAAAGGCTAATAGTTTGTTAATTAACATCATCTGCTCTAATTCGCACATGAAAGAGTAAGTCAAGAAGATCGAAATTAAATTGACTGAGATCAATCAAATGATTTGCATGCAGATGCAGTTTCACCGGTAAACCGTGAATAATTATTATTAACGATTGACAGTGATGATGACCTATTTAGAAATTAGGTATGCCTAACTTGGTGTTTGAGGGCATTGAAAATATAACATTTTCAAAAGACAATATGTGAGGGCATAGGAAAATGTTGCAATTGGAGGATGCATTTTATGCATATTTTATGACAGGGCTTTCCAACCCTGTTCACTGGCTTCATCCATCTGAGCAGAAGCCAAAATGCAACTTTCCTGTGCTCATTACAAACAGAGTAAATAAAGGACGTTGAATAACAGCATGGAAAACTCCTCTGTTCACCCGGAGACATCGTGTCACTTTTTTGATCTGCCGCTGATCATCTGCCACTGACCTTCTCCACTTACATTGTGTCGCAGCCTACACTTGGATTTGCCTACACTGTAATTCATTAAACTGAACTGGATTATTTTACCACACCAACATTGCAATCCAATGCATGGAACTTCACAGCCCACATGCACCGAATACAACATGTTTAGACCTTACTGTGAAATGCTTACTTACAAGCCCTTAACTAACAGTGCAGTTCAAGAAAGAGTGAAGAAAATATTTACCTAATAAAACTAAAAGTAAAAACATTTAAAAAGTAACGCAATAAAATAACAATAATGAGGCTATATACAGGGGGTACCGGTACCAAGTCAATGTGCAGGTTAGTCGAGGTCAATGTACAGGTTAGTCGAGGTAATTTGTAAACTGATGAAGCATAGATAATGCATAGATAATAGATGATGCATAGATAATAAACCGCGAGTAGCAGCAAGGGGGGTACCGCTTACCCTGCGGTAGCAGAAAGAACAGTATATGACTTGGGGTGTAAAAATCAAATGGAGGGGGGGTGTCATTGTAAATAATTTGGTGGCCATTTCATTAATCAGGGCAGAGGAACATATTCATTGTGGTTGTCTGTTTGTTACTTGGTCAATGATCATCATCACTATGTTTGTTTGCGGTATCTCAAACTGTCGTGATTACCAGCTGAGATTTAAAAAATTACTCCTGGCTCAGTTTGTCTGAGCGGTGTCTTATCATCCTAAAACCTACTCTGAGCTGGGAGATTTTTGGTTGTTGTATTTAAACAGGTTTTAACAGGATTCATAGGAACTTTTCTGAGACGCCTTTTCATTATCAGTATCATTAGCATTGCTAGCTATTTTTTACGAACTTTGCTGGTAACAGTAATGGCAACATGGCAACATCATAATATGGCAAAGTATTTTCCTACTAGATATTTTCCTACTTTAGCAATGCCATCGTATTTTCATGCCACTGTAAGTAAGTGCAATTGAGACGAAATAGCCTAATTAGCCACAAATAAATATTGGATGCAGCTATGGTGGTACTAGTTCAAATAAATAACTTACCTTTGAAGATCTTCCTCTGTTTGCAATCCCAAGGGTCCCAGRTACACAACAAATGGTTGTTTTGTTCGATAAAGTTCTTCTTTATAACCGAAAGAAGTCAGTTTAGTTGGCTCGTTTGACTCAGTAATCCACCCGTTCCACTTGTTCAACATGCAGACAAAGGAATCTGAAAAGTTCCCAATTGTATTTGAATGTATTTGAATGTACTGTGACCTAAAAAAAAAAAAATCCAGATGGATTCTCCTCGGGTTTTTGCCCGCCATATCAGTTCTGTTTTACTCACAGACATTATTTTTAACAGTATTAGAAATTTCAGAGTGTTTTCTATCCGATGCTACCAATTATATGCATATCCTAGCTTCTGGGCCTGAGTAACAGGCAGTTTACTTTGGGCACTTCAGTCATCCGAACTTCCGAATACTGCCACCTAGCCTTAAGAAGTTTTAACTAGCAGAAACAAACTCAAATCCACCCAGGGCCATAYCAAAACATYTCACAGTTGTTTGAAGCGTCACCAGCCAGAATCCAATCTGGAGCCAGTCAGTCTATGTCTATAAACCATAGAATTTGCTTCCAAATGAGATTACATTATTTCTCAAGCTATGTTTATAATTGATGGATGATGGCAATCGTTGACCCCGATTTTCTGTTAGACAAAGTCAGTGGGCGCAAAATGTATTTTTCAAGTGGGGGGGGGACATATTATTTGTTTTGTTGTTTTATTTCTCCWGTCGGATTAACACTCCAAACAGTCTACCCAACTGCTCGGAGACGTTCGCACACCGTTGCCTTGTTTTGTATCACATTCCAATGATAAAACAAAAATGCAATTTCAAAATGTATGGGTACATGTCCCTCTCGTCCCCAGTGAAAGTCCCACACCTAGACAAAGTGCTCAATTGGGTGCCAGACTAATCRTCTGGTCATGAACAGATGCCGGGTCCTACTAGAAGGAGCAAAGGTGGGTATCATAGCATGTCCAGCAATGTGATTGCAATGGTTTAGCGACCTCCAAAAATAATTTCATTCACTTGCTATCTTCACAGTTTGTCAGGCAAAACATCCTAATTAAAGTGTCATGCGACACAAGTACCCTTGTGACACCTCTGTTGTTGCCAGAGTCTCCCTAGACTCCTATGAAAAGGACATGCTATCACGAGGCCTCTGATAGTGACCTGAGTTACTGCCCTGATGACTCGGACAGCATCAACAACGACAGGCAATGTCGGCTTGATAAACTATATCTGGCTTGATAAACTAGTAGGCTAATTCCCCAACCAAGCAGATACAACTAATGTAGTTATTTTGGTTGTGAAGTGCCTTAGCAAAAATTATTGTCCAAAATAGAATTTACCACTTGGCTGTCTATTTTATCGCCCTGCCACAGGCCCTCCCAGTCAACACCACCTCATAAGATTCCCTGCTCCAGTTGTTAAAGAGACGTCCAGTTTACATCCGAACATAGAGAAGTCCAACTAGGCCCTCATCAGCAGCCTYTGAATGGAACAGTCAGCCACATGTTGGCAAGTATCCGGCCAGCAACCTTCATATGATCAGTAGCTTTCACAGGCTCATTTGTACAAATACAGAAGGTAACCCACTTCATTACTTTGATACATTTGATAACCCAATTGTGAAACAATTTATGTAAACTAACATAKTGTGTTGCTTATTTTCTACTTCTTAGATGCATATAATGTCAAGGGCATAACCTATCCTGGTGGAACCAGCCACATCTCTGTGTTTACCATTCTGTTTCCCTTCACATTTTATGATATCTGAAATGAAATAGAAAGGTGAGCGCAGCAATCAGGCTGGTTCCACCAGGTTAATAACCAACATTGTAATCAATGCACTTTGTGTCTGTGTGTGCGTGCGTGTGTCTGACCAGTATCTTTGATGAGGGGCCAGGAGCTGATCTACGCTGCCACGCCTATCTATGGGGCGCTGYCAAAGACCTTACCTCCACCCTCACCTCTTGCCTGCTCACTAACGGTCGTCGATGGGGAGACCAGAATTAGGTATGTATAGTCTGACCTGTTCAAACTTCAARATAGGTGATATCTGACAAACAAACATATACTATCCTAACTTCCATTGGTAATTGGTAACTTCCATTGGTAATGTGTTCACAGATGCATCTATGGAGCCAGCACTTTGGCCCAGATTCTGACCCAAGTTAAGAGTGCGTAAATTYAACTTTATTCAATTTTTATGCGCTTTCTCTCTATGCATATTRTGACCTTGAACTTAAGTATGAGAATAGCACGCTATTCAGCTACTATTRGTTTGAGGTGGAGCTAGAATAAATTAAATTGTGTGGAGGTGTGTACAGATATGACGAATTTTGACCTTGACTTAATTCCCTAATAATTCCACCACCTTTACGCATGAGGAAACCATGAGTAAGGTCTAGCAAACCTACTGGTTACAAGTGGAAAAAGCACCTACTTTCTCCCCCCGATATAAATAACACCATTCTCTATGTACTGTAATTTACATCTTGATAAGCTCTACTGATAAGAACTAGGTCAATTAATAATCCATTTGGAGAATGGGATTGTAAATACGCATAGCAATTGTTTTAGATGATTTTTCCTTATGATCCCTGGAGACAAACGTGAAACCAGCTTATATGTAAGCAAACTGAAAATCATATCAACATGAAATGTATTGTGGCCCCTTTTCCTCAGTGAAATAGGATATAAATAAGCTGTTCCGTTATTCTGAAATCAAATTGCGTGCCCTCAAAATTTGAGWATATTACATTTTGAGACCCGAGCTATAGGCTTCTGTAGAGCTGAACCTACCGAGTTGATGTATGCACTTTAGAATGGTTTCATTATATGCCCGGGCTTTTCTCCGTTTTATTTTACAATTTGTATCGTCTTAAATATTAGCCASTATCGGCAGCCATCGTCAGTAATACCCACATACATTTAATTTGGCATCATTCCATTCTGTTTCCCTTTATTTCCACTGTCACGTCCTTGTAAATTGTTCCTGAGGGTAGCAAGCATGAGCGGATCATATTAGGCTAACGTAGTGCAATAWTTTAGGACATGTAGCCTATTTGAATCATTATGGAACTCAGACCACACATACATTTGAAGTTGGAATTTTACATACTCTTAGGTTGGAGTCATTAAAACTCGTTTTTCAACCACTCCACACATTTCTTGTTAATCAGACTATAGTTTTGGCAACTCGGTTAGGACATCTACTATGTGCATGACACAAGTAACTTTTCCAACAATTGTTTACAAACAGATTATTTCACTGTATCACAAGTCCAGTGGGTCAGAKGTTTACATACACTAAGTTGACTGCCTTTCAACAGCTTGGAAAATTTCAGAAAATTATGTCATGGCCTTAGAAGCGTCTGATAGGCTAATTGACATAATTTGAGTCATTTGGAGGTGTACCTGTGGATGTATTTCAAGGCTTACCTTCAAACTCAGTGCCTCTTTGCTTGACGTCATGGGACAATCAAAAGAAATGAGTCAAGACCTCAGAAAAAACATTGTAGACCTCCAAAAGTCTGGTTCATCCTTGGGAGCAATTTCCAAATGCCTGAAGGTACCACATTCATCTGTACAAACAATAGTATTAAGTATAAACACCATGGGACCAAGCAGCCGCCATACTGCTCAGGATGGAGACACGTTRTGTCTCCTAGAGATGAACGTACTTTGGTGCGAAAAGTGCAAATCAATCCCAGAACAACAGCCAAGGACCTTGTGAAGATACTGGAGGAAACAGGTAAAAAAGTATCTACGCCCACAGTAATATGAGTCCTAAATTGACGTCTCGTCCTAACACGTTAACTCTCAATAGGACAGTGGAGATTGAATTTCAATATTGAAACAATGTTGCAAATGTCAAAAGATAAACTCCAGTTGTTGCAAACCATATGTTAGTCTAGAAGCAAGGGGAAATAATGTCTAATGTCTGTCTTTTTTACAGTGGAGATCAAGTTAATTCATTTGCTGACTGGTCTGACAGGACATCAGATGAGCAGGGATTTCTCAGATGGAACAGAAAACAAGATGCCCATTTTTGCGTCATAGGCTTACACGTGCTAACCAATTTTTTACTATAGCTTAGAACGCGTCTCAACCAACTCATTGTAGAAAGGGCTATTGGATATTTATTAAATCATTTCTCTTCATAATTGAATCTCTGCTAGCTAGCTACATGCCAATGATTTGTTTAGCATAGCAACGTCAAATTAATTGAATGATTAAACATGAGAAAATAACTAACGACATGCCCACTTGGGTAGCAACTTGTGGCCATCGAGGGAGAGCTCACTCAAGAGTTATTGGCATCCCCTAACATGGAGAACAGAAAGCACTGTAGTGCCATTTTAGCTGGCAAAGATGTGAGTGTGATGTCTGATTCTCCACCAAAGAAGAGMAATGCACTGGCCAGCACCAACCAGCAACAGGACAATGGGCAGTTTTTCCACTCGTGTGCCATCAACAGAAACGTCACTATTAACATCATCAATTAGCTTGGTTAGCTTGTACTCGCCAACCATAATAGTAGTTGCCTATGTAGGCCTATTAGATATTTATTAAATCATTATTAATTGAGGTRCTTGTCTCTCATCATCATTAAATCTCTGCACGATAGCTACATGCTACTGATTTTAAAATAATTATTCGGAATTAACAACTGAGTCAAAACATGAGAATATAACTAACAACTACCTCGCTTAGGTAGCAACCTCGCAAACAAATTTACTCGTTAAAATATTTTTTTAATGAAAAAATTTCATTTATATTTTTAGGAATCTGTTGGAAACCGTTTTAAAAAAGCAATAATGCCCTCAAACCCAGGAATTAACATGTGACAACTCCCTCCAAGGGCTGTATCCCGGCRCTTGGCTTCGCCTCAGGCCTCAGAACAGCCCTTGGCAGGAGTGGTTCCTGGGTTCTCAGGCATTATTGCCTACATACAGTGGATTGCGAAAGTTTTCACCCCCCTTGGCATTTTTCCTATTRTCTTGCCTTACAACCTGGAATTAAAATAGATTTTTGGGGGGTTTGTATCGTTTGATRTACACAACATGCCTACCACTTTGAAGATGCAAAATATTTTTTCTTGTGAAAAAAACAAGAAATAAAACAAAAAAACATAACACATGAGCATGCCACCCCCCAAAATCAATACTTTGTAGAGCCACCTTTTGCAGCAATTACAGCTGTAAGTCTCTTGGGGTTTGTCTCTATYAACTTGYCACATCTAGCCACTGGGATTTTTGCCCATTCTTCAAGGCAAAACTGCTCCAGCTCATTCAAGTTGGATGGGTTCSGCTGGTGTACAGCAATCTTTATCTCATACCACAGATTCTCAATTGGATTGAGGTCTGGGCTTTGACTAGGCCATTCCAGACATTTAAATGTTTCTCCTTAAACCACTCAAGTGTTGCTTTAGCAGCATGCTTAGGGTCATTTTCCTGCTGTAAGGTGAACCTCCGTCCCAGTCTCAAATCTCTGGAAGACTGAAACAGGTCTCCCTCAAGAATTTCCCTTTATTTAGCGCCATCCATCATTCCTTCAATTCTGACCAGTTCCCAGTCCCTGTCAATGGAAAAACATCCCCACAGGATGATGCTGTCACCCCCAGGCTTCACTGTGGGGATCGTGTTCTCGGGGTGATGAGAGGTGTTGGGTTTGCTCCAAACATAGCGTTTTCCTTGATGACCAAAAAGCTACATTTTAGTCTCATCTGACCAGAGGACCTTCTTCCATATGTTTTGGCAGTCTCCCACATGCCTTTTAACAAACAACAAACCTGTTTGATAATTTTKTTTCTTTAACCATTTCTAGCCGTGTAGATTTTCAAGACGATTTAAGTCAAAACTGTAACTTGGCCACTCAGGAACATTCAATGTTGTCTAGGTAAACAACTAAAGTGTATATTCGGCCTTGTGRTTTAAGTTATTGTACTGCTGAATGGTGAATTTGTCTCCCAGTGTCTGTTGGAAAGCAGACTGAATCAGGTTTTTCTCTAGGATTTTTCCTGTGCTTAGCTCTATTCTGTTTCTTCTAATCCCCAAAAACTCCCTAGTCCTTGCCGCTGACAAGCATACCCATAACATGATGCAGCCACCTCCATACTTGAAAATATGAAGAGTGATACTCAGCGATTTGTTGTGCTGGATGTTTTAGGACATAAAGTAAAACATTTTGACACATTATTTGCAGTTTTATTTTAGTGCCTTATTGCAAACAGGGTGCATGTATTTATACATCATCAAAAGTGGAATTAATATCTTCACCATGCTCCAAGGGATATTGTATATCTGATTGTATTATTTGTACCCATCTACCAATAGGTGTCCTTCTTTGCTAGGCATTGGTAAACCTCCCTGGTCTTTGTGTTTGAATATGTGTTTGAAATTCACAGCTCGACTAAGGGACCTTACAGATAATTGTGTGTGTGGGGTACAGAGATGAGGTAGTCATTCTGAAATCATGTTAAACATAAATATAGCACACAAAGTGTGTCCATGCAACTTATTATMTGACTTGTTAATAAGCACATTTTTACTCTTGAACTTATTTAGGCTTGAATACTTATTGAATAATTATTGACTTATAACWTTTCAGCTTTTAATTTTTTATTKATTTGTAAACATTCAAAAAAKATAATTCCACTTTGACATTATGGGGTATTGTGTGTAGACCAGAGACACAAAATCTCAATTGAATCAATTTTAAATTCAGGCTGTAACGCAACAAAATATGGAAAAAGTCAAGGTGTGAATAATTTCTGAAGGCACTATGTCCCAGTGAATGTAATTGTCTCCAATCACTGTAATTTGCTCAATATTAGGAGTTGAGAAATAATGTTGACATTAGAAAGAAAATAAGATATTATCCTCTTTTCTACTGTAGGTACAGTATGTAATTCAAAATGTGGTTATTCTGTTGTTGCTCATATTCATAAAACATWAAAYAAWATATATATATTTTATTTTCCAACTGTTTTATTTTAAATTATATATTTTCGCGGACCCCCGGTTGAGTACGCCTGTTGTAGTGTATTGCAAGTGTATAGGCTCACACCGTTTGGCAGACCTATAGAAAGGCCCCACAGTTCAGACTGAAGCTACTGTCGTGTATGCCAGACATATAGAGCCCCACAGTTCAGATTGAAGATGTATAGAGAGGCCACACATGTCAGATTGAAGACGTACATAGAGGCCCCACAGTTCTGATTTAAGCTACTGTAGTGTATGACAGGGCTGTCATGTTCATGTTTTAGCTGTTACACTTACAGCCGCTTTGCTTTGTTAAAGAGATTAAATGCTGCCAGGCCTGCTTTTAGTCTCTCCACTTCCCTCCACCTCCCTGCATCTCTCCACCCCCATCTTTCTCCACCTATCCTATTCAGCCCAGAGGAGAGGCATAGCATTCTTCTGTGATCTGTTCTGCACTGGGATGAGCTACAGTGGGATTTTGGCTGCATTCTAAATGCCACCACATTTACTCCTTAGTACCCTCACTCTTCTCATTTACTGCAGGTCTGCCTGAGTACCTCCCAGACTTATTGATGAAGGACACATCTTCTGATTGATATTTTGACCCCATCCTCCTCCTCCTCTCTTTTGATTTTCYCTGTACTGTGGATGAATGTGATGATTGATATTGTGACCCCTGCCTCCCTCCTCTGATTTGGCTTCCCTGCTCTTTTTCTTTTCAACTATATCTATAGCGAATAGAGTCATGTTTTCCTCACGTAAGACCTCATTAGGGGGTGTGATAGGGACTGGGAAATGATCATGTAGATGTTCTAGACAGTCATTAGTGAGAAAGCAAGCAGGTGTGGGGGTGTGTGTTTGTGTGCGTYCATGCATGCATGCCTTATCCTTTGAGGGTCCTTTATTTCCTGCCTGATACTCATAGGCTAATTTGAGCTAACCTGCTGACTGTGAGCACTTCAAAAGGCCACAGGAAATGACTCCTATCGCTGTTGAAAGTCCTGTCATCACACCGTTAATTACAAATATATACATCTGATATGTCATTACACCAACTTTAGCACCATCTTAATTAATAATTGAACTATGAAGCACACCAGGACAGCACCACAGCAGCCTAAAGTACAACCGCCTGTAAATTGCTAGACAGAAATGAAAAGACAGAAAGCATAATGACTCAGATAATCAATYACTGCATCTGAAATGGTACCCTTTTCACTATATATTGTAGTAAGTAAACTACTTTTGACCAGGGCCCATAGGGCTCTGTTCAAATGTAGTGCACTTTATACGGAAGAGGGTGCCATTTTAGATGCAGCCCTTGTGTTATCATGCTTTCCATATTTTCATGCTATTGTTTACCTCAACCTTCAACAGGGAAATATGAGGAATTGAAAAAAAAATTTGCTAAAAAAATATGCCTACTGTATGTTGTGTTATTTTGTATCAAGGGAGAATTGGGTAGTATATTTATGGTGTCACTTGACTCATGAAGGTGGATATGATATCTACACAAAGAATATCTCTATACCATAGTGTGAAGAAATAAAACCTAGTACCGTCTCCATTGGTAATACTTCCCACATCATATCTCTTATTAATGTGAACACAAATCTCAAATCTCTGTTGTGTGTATACCATGTCTATCACCAACAAACAATACTTCACTGGCAGCGCAATTCCATCAAAAATAATGTTGTGGTGAACTAGTTGACACTTCGCTTCAGGTCATTGTACCTGCTTACCCCTTTCCATTCAGCTTGTCAAATCTGCAGAGGAAGCAACGATCACAGTGATGGATAAATTAATCTTGACATCATCGACTCATTCAACATCTTTCAGTCAGTAAGTCAGTCATCCAGGCCCTCCTATTACATAACTAAAGGAGGGTCTCCATACAGTGAAGTACACTATATATACAAAAGTATATGGACACACATTCAAGTGAGTGGATTCGGCTATTTCAGCCACATCCATTGCTGACAGGTGTATAACCCGAGCGCACAGCCATGCAATCTCCATAGACAAACATTGGCAGTAGAATAGCCTTACTGAAGAGCTCAGTGACTTTCAGCGTGGTACCGTCATAGGTTGCCACCTTTCCAACAAGTCAGTTTGTCAAATTTCTGCCCTGCTAGAGCTGCCCGGTCAACTGTTATTGTGAAGTGGAAACGTCTAGGATCAACAAGGGCTCAGCCGCAAAGTGGTAGGCCACACAAGCCCACAAAACGGTACCGCCGAGTATTAAAGCGCATAGCGTGTAACAATCGTCTGTTCTCGGTTGCAACACTCACTACCGAGTTTCAAACTACCCCTGGAATCAAAGTCAGCACAAGAACTGATCGTTGGGAGCTTCAATGCCAAGCAGCTGCACACAAGCCTAAACTCACCATGCATATTGCCAAGCGTCAGCTGGAGTGGTGTAAAGCCTG
>NC_036867.1:23035013-23054239 GCF_002910315.2 Salvelinus sp. IW2-2015 | reverse complement strand
ACGGCCAGTTGAACTCTGAGCAGCTGGAAACGCGTTCTCTGGAGTGACTTCATGTTTGCTCCCGCCTCTTCCCTTCCCCTAGGCGCTCGAGGCGCCAGAATTACCCTGCATCACACGCTCCTGCCATCCATCACCCACACCTGCTCTTCTCTCGTCACGCGCATCAGCGTTAATGACTCACCTGACTCACTTATTACATGTTAATTTCCTCCCCTATATTTGTCTGTTCCCTTGCTCTGTTCCCTGCTGCTGCATTGATTGTTCTTGTCTAAGTTTTGTTGTGCTGACGCTGTGCTTGTCTCGTTATATGTCCGTCATTTATTAAATGTTACTCCTCGTACCTGCTTCGTCTCTCCAGCGTCATTTGCGTGACAGAATGCAGCAGCACCATCATTAACGATAGAGCAATCCGGGTGAAGTTACAATTAGTGCGTTCATGGTTGAAGTGTGGTGGCGAGCTGTGTTCGCAGGCCGCATCTTCAATGTCAACACTGGGGGCATAGCGCTAGCCAGCTTATCGGTCTTACGCGCCCATAGCTGGCTCGAGAGGTTTCCTTAGCCTCCGGGTTGAATCTCGGGATTGGCGCATCATATGCTTCTCTTGAAACTTCTTGTATGCCTTCGCCTGGCAGTGATCGTTCAGTTTTTTGCTTGCCGCAGCCGGTCTCCGAGTTTTTTTTTTGTTTGCTCTTAGTGTTTTGTTGGTGATGTTGGGGATCCGCTGCCGATGGAACCGGTCAATGGCTGGCCTAAGTCTAGCCCTTCAGCTTTCACTGCCCTGGCTCTGGCTCGATTGAGGTTTTCCTGGCTCGGCTGTCGGTTTCGCCATCCCACGTCACACTCCACTGATTCATTCGGGCTCTCCCTTCAGCGGTGATCGCAGGACGTATCTGTGCCTCATCCGCGATCGTCAGGCTCCTTATGCCTGAGCCGGCTCGGCAAAAAGGCTCCACGCTCCTGCCGTTCGTCGGGTTTTCACGCCGCCCAACTGGCTTGCCCTGCCGCCCATGTCTCGGCCGGTTTGCCCAGCGTGGGACGCCGGTTGGCGTCCCAAGCAGGAAGAGGTACTTCAGGTTTTGCTCCCGCTTCTTCCCTTCCCCTGGCGTTGAGGCGCCAGATTACCCTGCATCCCACACGCTCCGTGCCATCCATCACCCACCACCTGCCTTCTCTCGTCACTCGCATCAGCAGTATAATGACTCACCTGGACTCACTTAATTACATGTTAATTTCCTCCCCTATATTTGTCTGTTCCGCTTACAAGAATGGTTCACTACACAGACACAGTGCATTTGGAAAGTATTTAGACCCCTTGACTTTTTCCACATTTTGATACGTTACAGCCTTATTCTAAAATGGATTAAATAATTTTTCACCCTCARGCATCTACCCACAATTATCCATATTTACAAAGAAAAAAACGTTTTGAMGATTGTTTTGCTAGTTTATATAATTTTTTAAAACTAATATATGACATTTACATAAGTATTCTGACCCTTTACTCAGTAAGTACCGATTACAGCTTTGAGCGATTACAGCTTCAAGTCTTTTTGGGTATGACACTAAAATTTGGCACGCCTGTATTTTGGGAGTTTTTCCCATTCTTCTCTGCAGATCCCCTCAAACGCTGTCATGTTGGATGGGGAGTGTCGCTTCACAGCTATTTTCAGATCTCTCCAGAGATGTTAGATAAGTTTCAAGTCCAGGCTCTGGCTAGGCCACTCAAGGACATTCAAGTCCTGTTAGAAGGTGAACGTTCACCCCAGTCTGAGATCCTGAGCACTCTGGAGAAGGTTTTCATCAAGGATCTCTATGTACTTTGCTCTGTTCATCTTTCCCTCGATACTGGCTAGTCTCCCAGTCCATGCCGCTGAAAWGCATCCCCAAAACATAATGCTGCCACCACCATGCTTCACCTTAGGGATGGTYCCAGGTTTCRTCRAGATGTGTCGCTTGGAATTCAGGCCAAAGAGTTCAATATTGTTTCCATCAGACCAGAGAATCTTGTTTCTCATGGTCTGAGAGTGTATTAGGTGTCTTTTGGCAAACTCAAAGTGGGCTTTCATGTGCCTCTTACTGAGTAGTGGCTTACGTCTGGCCACTCTACCATGAATACCTGATTTGTGGAGTGCTGCAGAGATGGTTGTCTTTCTGAAAGGTTCTCCCATCTCCACAGAGGAACTCTGGAGCTTTGTCAGAGTGACCATTGGGTTCCTGGTCACCTCCCTGACCAAGGCCTTTCTCCCCCGATTGCTCAGTTTTGCCAGGTGGCCAGCTCTAGGAAGAGTCTTGGTGGTTCGAAACTTCTTCCATTTAAGGAGAAGTCTATCTTTAATTCTGTGAATAACACTTGTATCTTTTATCAATGTTTTTTATGAGGATTTCTGGGATTTCTGTGGCTATCTGCAAAATCGGCGGATGTTTTGGAATCAAAACATTACTGCACGCAACGCGCCAATGTAAACTGAGATTTTTGGATATAAATATGCACATTATCGAACAAAACATACATGTATTGTGTAACATGATGTCCTATGAGTGTCATCTGATGAAGATCATCAAAGGTTAGTGATTCATTTTATCTATATTTCTGCTTTTTGCGACTCCTATTTTTGGCTGGAAAAATGGCTGTGTGTTTTTTTGACTTGGCTCTGAACTAACAAAATCATATGTTGTGCTTTCGCTGTAAAGCCTTTTTGAATCGGACACGATGGGTAGATTAACAAGATGTTTATCTTTCATTTGCTGTATTGGACTTGTTAATGTGTGAAAGTTACATATTTCCCCAAAATATTTTATAATTTCCCGCGCTGCCTTTTCAGTGGAATGTTGTCGAGGGGTTCCGCTAGCGGAACGCCTGCACTAGAAGGGTTAACCTCTTCGGGCCAGGGGGCAGTATTTTCACGTCTGGATGGAAAGCGTGCCCAAAGTAAACTGCTTGCTACTCAGGCCCAGAAGCTGGGATATGCATATAATTGGTAGATGTAGATAGAAAACACTCAAAAGTTTCTAAACCTGTTTGAATAATGTCTGTGAGTATAACAGAACTGATATGGCAGGCGAAAACCTGAGAAAAATCCATCCAGGAAAAAAAAAGAAATTGAGGTCACTCTCTTTTCAATGGATTTCTACGGGGATCTGGATTTCTAAGGCACTTGCTTGTAGTTCCTATCGCTTCCACTAAATTTCAACAGTCTTTAGAAATTGGTTGATGTTTTTCCTTTGAGAAATGAAGAAGTAGGGCTGTTCAGAACGAGGGTRGAGTCTAGTGTACTGTTTGTTAGGGGCGCACGACCTGAAAGCTTGCTCCACTTTGTTTTCGTCCGGTATTGAACACAGTTTATCCCGTATTAAATTTTATCGATTATTTACGTAAAAAAATACCTAAAGTTGTATTAGGAAAGTTGTTTGAAATGTTTGGAACAAGTTTACAGGTAACTTATTAGATATTTTGTGGTCATGTTGCGCGAGTTGGAACCATATAATTATATTGTTATTTCTGCGTTTTGTGTCGCACCTGGCGGGTTGAAATATGAATGTCATGTGTTTGTTTGGTGGGGTGCTATCCTCAGATAATCGCATGGTTTGCTTTTACCGTAAAGCCTTTTTGAAATCTGACACATTGGCTGGATTAACAACAAGTGTAGCTTTAATTTGGTGTATTGCATGTGCGATTTCATGAAAGTTTATATTTATAGTAATTTAATTTGAATTTGGCGGACTGCCATTTCACCGGATGTTGTCGAGGGGTTCCGCTAGCGGAACGTCTAGCCGTAGGCCACCGTGTTCTTGGGGAACTTCAATGCTGCAGAAATGTTTTGTTACCCTTCCCAAGATCTGTGCCTCAACACAATCCTGTCTCAGAGCTCTACAGACAATTTATTCAACCTCATGGCTTGATTTTTGCTCTGACATGCATTGTCAACTGTGGGATCTTATATAGACAGTTGTGTTCCTTTCCAAATCATGTCCAGTCAATTGAATTTACTCCAATCAAGTTATAGAATCTCAAGGATGGTCATTGGGAACAGGATGCACCTGGAGCTCAATTTCAAGTCTCATAGCAAAGGGTCTGAATATATTTCAGCTTTTTATATWTTATACATTTGCACATAATGATGTCATTATGGGGTATTGTGTGTAGATAAATMATGATTTTTGTATTTAACCAATTTTAGAATAAGGCTGTAACATAACAAAATGTGGTAAAAGGGAAGGGGTCTGAATATAATGCACTGAATCAATGTCATTAATTTCAATGGGAACCATCCACAACGGAGTGGTATCGCAGCCCCCACWTGAGGTTATTAAAGGCTCCTTTGCYAAATGGATGTATCATGCGTAGAGTCCAGAGTTCATCAACTGAAGAAAAAGTTGCCAAACCACAATGAACAAGATGAAAATATGTGTTTTTTGGCGATGGCTTTATGAGATAACTAGCAACTCATCCATTCCTATAACAGTACTATTTTAATAATAAAATAAATTACAATTTAATGTGTCACATGTGCCGAATACAATACAACCTTACCATGAACTAGTAACAAAATCTTAACCAATAATGCAGTTCAATGTAAATAGTCCGGGTGACCATTTGATTAACTGTTCAACAGTCTTATMGCTTGGGYATAGAAGCTGTTGAGGAGCCTTTTGGTCCTAGATTTGGCGGGAAGCTTYGTCTACCCTCTGTAGCGCSTTATGGTCGGATACCGAGCAATTGCCATYCCAAGCGGTGATGCAACCGGTCAGGATGCTATTGATGGTGCAGCTGTAATATCTGGAAGATCTGGGGACCCATGCCAAATCTTTTCAGTCTCCTGAGGGGGAAAAGGTGTTGTCGTGCCCTCTTCACAACTGTCTTGGTGTGTTTGGACCATGATAATTTGTTGGTGATGTGGACACCAAGGAACTTGAAAGTCTCGACCCGCTCCACTTCTGCCCCATCGATGTTAATGGGGGCCAGTTCGGCCCTCTTTTTCCTATAGTCCACGATCAGCTCCTTTGTCTTGCTCACATTGAGGGAGAGGTTGTTGTCCTGACACCACACTGCCAGGTCTCTGACCTCCTCCCGATAGTCTCATCATTGTCGGTGATCAGGCCTACCACTGTTGTGTTATCAGCAAACTTAATGATGGTGTTGAGTCGTGCTCGGCCACACACTCATGGGTGAACAGGAAGTACAGGAAGGGACTAAGCACGCACCCCTGAGGGTTGTGGATCAGTGTGGTAGATGTGTTGATGCCTACCCTTACCACCTGTGGGTGGCCCATCAGGAAGTCCAGGATACAGTTGCAGCGGGAGATGTTTAGTCCTAGGGTCCTTAGCTTAGTGATGAGCATTGTGGGCACTATGGTGTTGAATGCTGAACTGTAGTCAATGAGCAGCATTCTCACATAGGTGTTGCTTTTGTCCAGATGGGAAAGAGCAGTGTGGAGTGCGATTGAGATGGAGATTGCGTCATCTGTGGATCTGTTGGGGCGGTATGCGAATTAGAGTGGGTCTAGGGTTTCCAGGGTTTCTAGGGTTTCCACTCACTGACGTGAGTGCTATGGGTCAGTAATCATTTAGGCAGGTTACCTTCGCTTTCTTGGGCACATGGACTATGGTGGTCTGATTGAAACATGTAGGTATTACAGACTCGGTCAGGAGAGGTTGAAAATGTCAGTGAAGACATTTACCAGTTGGTATGCGCATGCTTTGAATACACGTCCTGGTAATCTGTCTGTCCCTGCGGATTTGTGAATGTTGACCTGTTTAAAGGTCTTGCTCACATCGGCTACGGAGAGCATGATCACACAGTCGTCCGGATCAACTGGTGCTCTCATGCATGCTTCAGTGTTTCTTGCCTCGAAGCGAGCATAAAAGGCCTTTTGCTCATCTGGTAGGCTCACGGCTGGGTTTCCCTTTATAGTCCGTAATATTTTTAAATCCCTGCCACATCCTACGATCATCAGAGTAGGTGTAGTAGAATTCAATCTTAGTCCCGTATTGAAGCTTTGCCTGTGTGATGGTTAGTCTGAAGGCATAGCAGGATTTCTTTTAAGTGTAGGGATTAGTGTCCCGCTCCTTGAAAGAAGCAGCTCTAGCCTTTATCCTCAGTGCGGATGTTGCCTGTAATCCATGGCTAATGGTTGAGAAATGTACATACGGTCACTGTGGGGACAACTTCGTCGATGCACTTAATGATGAAGCCGGTGACTGAGGTGGTCTTCTCCTCATTGCCATTGGATGAATCCCGGAAACATATTCCAGTCTGTGCTAACAAAACAGTCCTGTGGCTTAGCATCTGCTTCATCTGATCACTTCCGTCACTGGTACTTCCTGCCTTAGTTTTTGCTTGTAAGCAGGAATCAGAATTATTGAATTATGGTCAGATTTGCCAAACGGAGGGCGAGGGAGAGCTTTGTATGCGTCTCTGTGTGTGGAGTAAAGGTGGTCCAGAGTTTTTTTCCCCTCTGGTTGCAAATGTGACATGCTGGTAGAATTGAGGTAAAACAGATTTAAGTTGGCCTACATTAAAGTCCCCGGCCACTAGGAGCATAGCTTCTGGATGAGCATTTTCTTGTTTGCTTATGGGCTTATACAGCTCGTTGAGTGCGGTCTTAGTGCCATCATCGGTTTGTGGTGGTAAATAGATGGCTGCGAATAATATGAGAACTCTCTTGGTAGATAGTGTGGTCCACAGCTTATGAGGTATTCTACCTCAGGCGAGCAATACCTTGAGACTTCTTTAATATTAGACATTGCGCACCAGCAGTTATTTACAAATAGACACACACCCCTGCCCCTCGTCTTACCAGATGTAGCTGCTCTGTCCTGCCGATGCACGGAGAAGCCAGCCAGCTCTATATGATCCGTGTCATCGTTCAGCCATGTCTCAGTGAAATATAAGATATTACTGTTTTTGATGTCCCAATGGTAGTATATTCTTAATCGTAGATCGTCCAGTTTGTTTTCCAATTATTGCACTTTGGCCAATATTACAGAGGGAAGTGTTGGTTTACCTACTCGTTGGCAAATTCTTACACGGCACCCTGCCTTCCTCCCCCTTTTCCTCTGTCTTTTCTTCACGCTGATGACAGGGATTTGGACCTTGCCTTGACAAAGTACTATACTATATCCTTCGCATCAGACTCATTAAAGAAAAAATCTTTGTCCAGTTCAAGGGGATTAATCGCTGTTCTGATGTCCAGAAGCTAATTTCGGTCATAAGAGACGGTAGCAATAACATTATGTACAAAATTAGTTACAAACAATGCGAAGAAAAAAAACTAAATAACACAGTTGGTTAGGAGCCCTTAAAACAGCAGCCATCCCCTCCAGCGCATTATATTCATAATAATGTTAAATAATACATATTGGCTGTGAAGCCAACCTTATTTTATGACTTTTGGCTCTCGTTGTAGTTTATTGTGATGGAGATGCTAGCTATTTTTTTATTTCTAATAAAAATTTCTAAAACATGCTTTCACTTTGTCAGTATTGTGTGTAGATGGGTGTGAAGAAATCTACTTAACCATTTTTTAATTCAGGCTGTAACATGACAAAATGTGGAATAAGTGAAGGGGTATGAATACTTTCTGAAGGCACTGTAGAATTTAAATTACGAGAGGTTAAAATAGTATCTATGAAGACAAGGGAAACTCTCTGACTGCCCTGAATCCAAGGTAGTTGCCAAATCTCTTAGCAAAAGCACATTTGCAAAATATTTTGATTGTTTATTTAATTTTATTTATATTAGGCTCACATTGACATTTTTATACAGTTGCGGCCAAATATATTTGCACCCTTGCACTTTTCTTAATAAATAATTCCCTATTTCTTAAATAAGATTAAATTAAAACAAAACTTTTATTCTCCATACCATGTTATTGGATTTTCAACAAGAGTCCATATCACATCCTAAACCTATGGCGAGAGCTGAAAACAGCAGTTGATGGAGGGCAAACCGCAAACATTGAAGAATTAGAACAGTTGCTCCTGAAAAGTGGGCCAAATTTCCAGGAGTTAGGTGCAGAAAGCTTATTGATGGCTACAATAAGTGTTTTTCTGCAGTTATCTTGGCCAAAACCTGTGCAACCAATTACTACTGTAGCTCTGGGGTGCCAATAATTCTGTCCTTAACATTTGTCATTATTTTCCTAATTAAAATTCTAAATATTGTAAAAGTTTACAAAAATTATATTGGTTCTGCAATGTTGAAAATACAATAACAAGGTGTGGAGACAAAGTTGTTTTAAATTTTAACTTAATTTAGAAGAAATTGTTGTACTGTAGCTTCCTTCATTCCTTCATTGGTTCAAATATTGTGCCGGTGTTTGATATGCTACAGAGATGGCAAGTATCTAATGCTGAAATGCTTTTGTTTTCTGATTGGTTTAAAGTTAAAGTGATCTAATCGCTTTCGATTGTTTTGGAGTATCTCCAACCGGGGAAAATGCTTTCATAGCGCAGCTGTAATCAGTTTGGTAGTTACGAGGCTTCTACTTTTGACCAGCTTGTAGGACCAAAGTGAAGGGTAGCATGGATAGCCTCGTGCCAACAGAAGCCAATTTCAGTTATCTTTCTCTGGAAATGGCTGCAAAGTAATCCCATTCACCACCACTTACTTTAGCCCTCCAGCAACCCCAAAAGTAGTGCATTATACAGGGAATAGGGTGCCATTTGGGATACACATCATGTCACTCAGATGAAAGTCTAATGCTGGCAAAAGTATGCAAAGGAATTAACAAAAAGCCTAAGAAAACACTCTTCACTAATTATTCAGATAGACATTAATTGATACCTTTTTATGGCAAACATGTAACGCTCGTCGTTGTAAGGAAGAGTGGACCAAAGCACAGCGTGGAAAGTGTTTATGATCTTAATTGTCAAGAATCCCTKAAACAAAAATAACGAATACAAAAACGAAAGCGACCAGTTCCATCAGGCACAGATCCTAAACGGAAAACAACACCCCACAAAACCCAAACAGGAAATGACAACTATTATATGATCCCCAATCAGAGACAACGATAGACAGCTGCCTCTGATTGGGAACCACACCAGGCAAAAACAACAAAGAAATAGAAAACAGATTCTCCCACCCGAGTCACACCCTGACCTAACCAAACAGAGAATAAATAAGGATCTCTAAGGTCAGGGCGTGACAAAACAACCCTTATCGGCTTTAATCACTTTCTGTGTGTGGGGCTGGTGTGTACTGTACTTTTTGTATTTAGAGCACTAGTGCTTTTCTATAATTCAATATAGTTTAAAAAAAAACTTGAAATGGTCTTCATCTCTCATTAGAGAGGTCCCCCTATTGTTGTGGTGGTGCTACATGTTGTGGCGGTGCTAAATGTCACTCACTCACTCATGCACGCACATGGCTGTTGCAATGTAATATAATCAAAGAAGGTGCCATATTATGCTATCATGTATATATTCCTTTAAGTATTAACTTTCCCCTCGAAATGCATTCTAAACATATAATAGCGTACAGTAAGAAATCCATATTCTTGGAGTTGTTCAGAGCTGGTGTATAGATCTGAGTGTAGATAACGGACAAAATTAATGTAGATTCTTCAGAAAAGGATCCTCTGTATCTGTGCACATTTCTAAGAGCGTTCTCTAGTTGAAACTTCTTTCATTCTTTGGTTATATCAGAACTGATCGAAATCGACAGCTGGGAATTTCATAATATATATTTCTAATCCTTTAAAGTGGAATAATACACTTCAAGCTGTGCTTCATCAACTTAGAATCGTGATGTGAAATCTAAATATTTTTTTCAAGTTGTGAAATCCTCTCTAAAATTACTTTCAAAAGATTTCTATATCACATGCTGTTGGACCATGATAAAACTGATATATTTATCATTAATTTACAGCTGTGCGTGGTATATTGTTTCTGATTGTCCATGGAGATCTCTTGCAGTGACACTAAAAGGAAGATTGTGCTTGTATTTATGCACTGATGCTGAAGTGAATATCAATATCAAGGAGTCAGTGTCCATCTCGACCAACCGGGGGCTCAGTTTCTTGCAGTTCAGGAGGAGTGGGAGGTTCCTGATAGAGAGCCAGACGCGATCCCCAGGATGGAACACAGGGGTCTCACTGCGGTGACGGTCTGCCTGTTCCTTCTGACGATGGACGGCGCTCTGGAGTCTCACGTGTGCATTGTTGAAGGCCCTCCATACTCGGGATGTGAACTCGGGGCCACGGTCCGAGACAATGTCCTCCGGAAGGCCATAATGCCGGGAAGACTTGCTGGAAGAGTGCCTCAGTGACCTGGAGAGCAGTGGGGAGACCAGGAAAAGGGATGAATCGACATGACTTGAAAATCTATCCACTACCAACAGAATGGTGGGGAAACCATCAGAAGGGGGAAGATCAGTAACAAATCAATGGATAGATGGGACTAAGGTCGCTGAGGCACGGGAAGCGACAGGAGCTTCCCTGCTGGAGCGTTCTGGGGGGACTTGGTTTGAGAACAGACGGAACAGGAGTTGACATATCGCATTTCATTCTGCACCAAGTTGGGTCACCAGTATTTCTCAGTGAGGTAATAGATGGTGCCTGTGGGAACATGTCCCTGTGGGAACATAGACGCGTGCGGGAGGAAAATTCCAGGGTGCAGGCTCCCTCTCCAGAGCCTGGCGACTGTCTACATCTACATCCCAAACCACTGTACCCACGACTCAGGGGGATGGGATTATGGGTGCCCTCTGGACAGGACCCTCTCCCGAATTGTAGATACGGGACAGGGCATCGGCCTTGATGTTCTTAGAACCTGGGCGATAGGTCAGCGTGAAGTTGAACCTGGTGAAGAAGAGGGCTCACCTGGCTTGGAGTGGATTCAGTCTCTTCGCTGTCCGTATGTACTCAAGGTTCCGATGACGAATGGATCCTTGGAGCCCTCCAGCAAGTGTCTCCACTCCTCTAATGCCAACTTCACCGCCAAGAGCTCCCGATCGCCGGCATCGTAATTCCTCTGCAGGGGACAGTTTCTTGGAGAAGAAAGCACAAGGATACAATTTTAATGGGTCCCCCTATCTTTGTGACCAAACTGCCCTCAAACCCACCTCCGATGCGTCTATCTCAACCARGAAAGGTAGCGTGGGATCTTGGTGTTTTAGCAAGGGGCAGTGGTGATGCCCCTTGAGGAGTTGAAAGGTCTCGTCAGCTGTTGGAGACCAAACCAACCTACSAGACCCACCCTTGAGTAGGGAGGTGAGAGATGATGAAGCGGCGGTTCCTGATGAAGCGGTGGTAAAAGTTGGAAAACCCCAAAACAGTTGTTACTCCTTGACGGTGGTTGGGACTGGCCATTACCTTACCACATCTACCTTCTTGTCCTCCATCCTCACTCTCTGCGGGCTGATTTTGTAGCCCAAGAAGGAGACAGCCCTCTGGTGGAATTTGCACTTCTCCGCCTTGACGAACAGGTTGTTAGCCAAGAGGCTTTCCAGGACTGCTCAAACGTGAGTGATATGATCTTCCAGGTTGGTCGAGAAGATCAGGATGTCAATGTACACAATCACCTGACGTCCGAGCATGTCCCTGAACACTTAATTGACAAAGGCCTAGAACACTGACAGAGCGTTGGCTAAGCCAAAGGGCATAACCAAGTACTCGAAGTGACCAGGCATCAAGCTCAATGTCATCTTCCACTCAACCCCCTCCCAGATGCGAATGAGATTGTAGACACTCCGCAGGTCCAGTTTGGTGAAGAACCGGGCCCCGCAGAGCTGCTCGATGGCTGACGGCACCAGCGGGAGAGGGTACCGATGCTTCGTGGTGATGTCATTGAATACACGGTAATCGAGACCAAGGTGTAATCCTCCCTCCTTGGCCACGGAGAAGAAACCAGCCGACGCAGGGGACGTGGACCTGAGGATGAAACCCTGTCAGTGATTCTCATCCTCGACCCTGAGATGGTAGGGTTATGGCGCTGAAGCCAAGATAGGCCGAGGATTATCTGGTGGACTGGTGATGAAGAAGGGGATGTTTTCCTAGTGATTGGGCTCCACGGTGAGGTTGAGTGGTTGGGTGATGTGTGTGATGGTTTCAGATCCTAGATGCCGACAGTCGAGACCTTGAACCGGAAAAGGAGAGGAGAGCGAGTAGGTAGTAATTATGAGAGAGGAGGCAAGTGTCTGATCCATAAAGTTCCCCCCGGTGACGGAATCCACTAAAGCTGTAGACACAGGGCATGATGGACAGTCAGCTAGAGTGATGGGTACTACGAAGAGTCTAACAGGAAGAGCAGTAGATGGAATACTCACTCCTGGTCCAGGGGATGTAACATCACGTGACCGTCCCTCTGCTCTAGTGGATCCCGGATTCTGAAGTAACGGACACCGCTGGAGCTTGTGCCCTCCCTGGCCACAGTACAGACAGAGCCCCAGCTTTATCCATCTGTGTGACCCCTACCTTCATGAGTTCAAGCTATGATCCCGAACACTTGCCGAAAGAGGTAGAGAAGCAATGAAGATGCCGACGCTCCCGGAGGAGGTTATCCAGACGGATGGCCATCACAATGAGTGCGTCCAGGGTGAGGTTGTCATCTCGGCAGGCCAGTTACGTCTGGACCTCCTCGCGCAGACCTCTTCTATATAACGTTCTGAGCGTCGGCTCATTCCATCCACTGGAAGCTGCTACTGTCCGGAAGGTAAGCGCATACTCAGCAGCTGTCTGATTCCCTGCTGGAGATGAAGCAGACGCTCACATCCCTCACTGCCCTCCGCTGGATGAACGAAAATAAATTTCAACAGATCCATGAAACCCTCATAAGACTCGAGCTCCTCCTCTCCTCTCTCCTAGACGGCCGTAGCCCATTCCAATGCCCACCCAGTCAGCAGAGAAATAACCGTGGCAACCTTGGACCTCTCGGTGGTGGGGGCTCCCATCTGATGTGCGAAATAGAGGGAGCACTGAAGTAMGAAGCCACGGCATTTGGATGGTGTCCCGTCATATTTCTCTGGGAGGGATAGTCGGGCATCGCTGACCTGAACGGGTTGCTGGATGGGCTGGTGTGCTGACTCGTTGGGTAGACTGGTTCTAGAATATCCTCCGCTGTTGAGACGTTGTAGACTGCGGAGAACATCTTCCATGGCCATCCCCAGTTGAGCCAGCTGATCATGGTGTTGACGAAGAAGGTAACCTTGTTCATCGATCGTCTGGGAGATGTCCGGTTGTACTGCTGCTTCCATATTATGAGTTGGTATTCTGTAATGATGGGGCAGTGAGTCGGAAGCAGGTGCAACATTTCAATAAAACAACAAAACCAAGACAACGTCACTAACATAAGGCAGACTGCCAATACACAAGAACAACACCAACTGGTGAGTGAACATGGGAGAGTGACATATGAAGGGGAGGAAATTATGAAGGAAATTAAATTTTTCAGCCACCCCTAAACCTGCGACCTAAAACCAGCTACATATCATAATTGATTATTACTAAATGGATTATTACCATGACAATGTTGCTCACCTTTCAATGTATCAAACCAACTCACAGTTAAAAGAACAAAAGTGAAAACATGACACATTGTCTCCTCAGACTACTTAGTAGTGTGAATAAATGCCATCAAAGACACAGTAATGAGTAGCCATGCTGGTTTTAAGAGCCATTCCTTGTTTGGAGAAGATGATTGGATTGAATTATATTTTAATAGTTGTAACTTTGAACGTCTGCCTCTGTATTTACTTGCAAGTGTATAATGAATTGGATCATCAAATACTTTTTGGACTACTCTATTAATATGACAGAACAGTATAAAAAATMTATGTCTCTAAACTTTAATCTGAAACTGTAATAAATTGTGTATGAATATAGCATTCCAGTAAGTGTTTTTCCAAAATAAACCACTTAATTTATCTAATTATGTTGTCTTATTTTGGAAGTGTTGATTAGAAAGCAGCTATTCAGGGTCTGTAGAGATGTTGACACTTTATATACGTCTATACCCAATTTCCAATGTAATAGATTACTGGTAAAATACAAGTCTGACATTGTCAGTCGGTCAGTCAGTGGAATTCAACAGTTTAGACACGAGACGTACAGTATGTGGCAGGGTCTACAGACAATTATGGATTACAAAGGGAAAACCAGCCACGTCGCGGACACCGACGGCTTGCTCCCGGACAAGCTGAAACACCTTCGCCTYCTWCGAGGATAACACAGTGCCACCGACACGGCCCGCTCCCAAGGACTGTGGGCTCTCGTTCTCCGTGGCTGACGTGAGTAAGACATTTAATCATGTTAAACCACGCAAGGTTGCCGGCCCAGACGACATCCCTACCCGCATCCCGTCAGAGCATGCGCAGACCAGCTGGCTGGAGTGTTTACGGACATATTCAGTCTCTCCCTATCCCAGTCTGCTGTCCCCACTCCCTTCAAGATTTCCACCATTGTTTCTGTATCAAAGAAAAAGCAAAGGTAACTGAACTCAATGACTATCGCCCCCTAGCACTCACCTCTGTCATCAGTAAGTGCTTTGAGAGGCTAGTTAACTTATTTGGGACAGGGGGGCAGTATTGAGTAGCTTGGATAAAAAGGCGCCCAGAGTAAACTGCCTGCTACTCTGTCCTAAAAGCTAGAATATGCATATAATTAGTAGATTTGGATAGAAAACACTCTGAAGTTTCTAAAACTGTTTGAATGATGTCTGAGTATAAAATAACTCATATGGCAGGCAACAACCTGAGAAAAAAATCCAACCAGGAAGTGGGAAATCTGAGGTTTGTAGGTTTTCAACTCTTTGCCTATCCAAGATACAGTGGAAATGGGGTCATATTGCACTTCCTAAGGCTTCCACTAGATGTCAACAGTCTGTAGAACCTTGTTTGATGCTTCTACTATAAAGGAGGGGGGAATGAGAAGGGATTGAAACAGAGGTCTGGCAGAGTGCCACGAGCTGGTCATGCGCATTCACATGAGAGGTAGCTTGCGTTCCATTGCATTTCTGAAGACAAAGGAATTCTCCGGATGGAACATTATTGAAGATTTATGATAAAAACATCCTATAGATTGATTCTATACTTAGTTTGACATGTTTCTACAAACTGTAATATGACTTTTCGTCTGAACTTTTGCCTGGACCTGCCAGCGCGTCGTCAGTTTGGATTGTGTACTAAACGCGCGAACAAAAGAAGGTGTTTGGACATAAATGGTGGACTTTATCGAACAAATCAAACATTGTGGAACTGGGATTCCTGGGAGTGCATTCTGATGAAGATCATCAAAGGTAATTGAATATTTATAATGCTATTTCTGACTTTGTTGAATCCACAACATGGCGGATATCTCTTTGGCTTGTTTGGGCTCTGAGCGCTGTACTCAGATTATTGCATGGTGTGCTTTTTCGGTAAAGCTTTTTTGAAATCTGACACAGCGGTTGCATAAAGGACAAGTTTATCTAAAGTTCCATGCATAACACATGTATTTTCATCAACATTTATGATGAGTATTTCTGTAAATTGATGTGGCTCTCTGCAAAATCACCGAATGTTTTGGAAGCAAAACATTACTGAACGTAACGTGCCAATGTAAACTCAGATTTTTGGATATAAATATGAACTTTATCGAACAAAACATACATGAAGTCCTATGAGTGTCATCTGATGAAGATCATCAAAGGTTAGTGATTAATTTTATCTCTATTTATGCTTTTTGTGACTCCTCTCTTTGMCTGGAAAAATGGCTGTGTTTTTCTGTGACTATGTACTGACCTAACATAATCGTTTGGTGAGCTTTCGTCGTAAAGCCTTTTTGAAATCTGACACGTTGGCTGGATTCACAACAAGTGTAGCTTTAATTTGGTGTTTTGCATGTGTGATTTCATGAAAGTTAAATTTTTATAGTAATTTATTTGAATTTGGCGCTCTGCATTTTCACTGGATGTTGGCCATGCGTCCCACATGTCCCAGAGAGGTTAAGGATCATATCACCTCTACCTTACCTGACACCCTAGACCCACTTCAAATTGCATACCGCCCCAATAGATATACAGACGATGCAATCGCCATCGCACTGCACACTGCCCTATCACATCTGGACAAGAGGAATACATATGTAAGCATGCTGTTCATTGACTATAGCTCAGCCTTCAACGCCATAGTACCCTCCAAGCTCATCATTAAGCTTGAGGCCCTGGGTCTGAACCCCACCCTGTGTAATTGGGTCCAGGACTTCCTGACGGGCCGACCCCAGGTGGTGAAGGTAGGAAACAACACCTCCACTTCGCTGATCCTCACCACAGGGGCCKCACAAGGGTGCGTGCTCAGCCCCCTCCTGTACTCCCTGTTCACCCATGACTGCGTGGCAACGCAGGCCTCCAACTCAATCATCAAGTTTGCAGATGACACAACAGTAGTAGGCCTGATTACCAACAATGAATAGACAGCCTACAGGGAGGAGGTTAGGGCCCTGGCGGAGTGCGGCCAGGAAAATAACCTCTCCCTTATTGTCAACAAAATGAAGGAGCTGATCGTGAACTTCAAGAAACAACAGAAGGAGCACGCCCCTATCCACATCGACGGGACCGCAGTGGAGAAGGGGAAAAGCTTCTCGTACACATCACTGACAATCTGAAATGGTCTACCCACACAGACAGTGTGGTGAAGAAGGTGCAACATCTTGGCCCCTAAGACCCTCACAGACTTTTACAGATGCACCATTGAGAGCATCCTATTGGGCTGTATCACCGCCTGGTACAACATCTGCACCGCCCACAACCACAGGGCTCTCCAGAGGGGGGTGTGGTCTGCAGAGTGTGGTGCGGGCACAATGCCTGCCCTCCAAGACACCTACAACATCTGATGACACAGGAAGGCCAAAAAGATCATCAAGGACATCAACCACCCGAGCCACATCCTGTTCACCCCGGGTACTATCCAGAAGACAAGGTCAGTACAGGTGCATCAAAGCTGGGACCGAGAGACTAAAAKACATCTTCAATCTCAAGGTCATCAGACTGTTAAATAGCCATCATTAGCCAGCTACCACCCGGTTACTCAACCCTGCACCTTAGAGGCTGCTGCCATATATACATAGACATGGAATCACTGGTCACGTTAATAATGGAACACTAGTCACTTTAATAATTTTTACATACTGCTTTACTCATATAATACGTATATGCTGTATTTTATTCTACTSTATTTTTGTCATTGCCACTCCGACATTGCTCATCCTAATATTTATATATTTCTTAATTCCATTCTTTTACTTTAGATGTGTGTGTATTGTTGTGAATTGTTAGATACTACTGCACTGTTGGAGCTAGGAACACAAGCATTTCGCTACACCCACAGTAACATCTGCTAAATATGTGTATGTGACCAATAAAATAACATTTTGATTTGATGTATAACAATATGGTCATCAAATGCAATTTGGAGACCTACTTCGTGACAGTTTCTTGATAGAGGTTAGTTGTGAATTTCCACTAAATCAGCCTCTGTGGCTATTTCCTGGATACACTGTAGTGACTAGAAGGTAAAAGTTAAGTGTTTGATTTAACATTCATGCTGTTTCCTCTCCCTCGGAGCCATGCTCTTTATCGCTACAGAGAAAAATMTGTTATTAATAGACCAGTAGGGACTCTATAAGTGCAAAGGAACATGGGTTTTCATCTGTCTTTACACCTGGGTTGTTTCTCTGGGTTGTTTCTTTACACCTGGGTTGTACYTACTGTACAGTAGATTCTCTGTGGTAAGAATTATGGAATTTAATTTAGTACACATGCATACTGATCTAAGCAGCTTACTTCTACATGTAGCTGTTCACCATACTACTAACAAATCATGCATGGATTTGCCTCGGCTAACTTGTCTTACTAATGTATTTTCTCTACTGCAATGCCATAATTTATACATACAGTGGGTTTTCATTTTCCTGTTCCTCATTAATTTGAAGTTTGTATATACATCTGCATATAACATTTATGGAGTTCCAGAGGGGTCTTCATAAGCACAGACATGGCTCTGGAATGTACTGTCCTATCGGCAAAGGAAACCATAAGAAAGCAGTCTGTCTATTAATCAAAACAGCCTCCACTCCTCAACCCCACAAGGTCTTCCTGAAGTGGTCAAATGGTATTTTCAGAGTCCTGGGAACATTTTAGCATATTGTCTACATCCCACATGACACACTATTCACTATAGAGTGCACTACTTTTGACCACAGTCCAGTGAATACAGTGCAATTTGGGACTAAATGCTACAGTAATACCCAAAACAGGTTAATAAGGAACTCAGTAAGTCATTAACAGCAATAAACATGTTCGCCATAATCTCGTTGTAATCTAAATTGCGCTATTACACAGCGGCTGTCTTTGTCTGTAGCTTTAGCACAACGCAACATCACGTCACGTTATGTTGTTTTGAATCACAACAGGGACTTATCTAGTGCAATGCCTTGTCCTTAATCCCATTTTGCTAATAATTACACACCACTTCAGAAACCAGACCCTGGTAGACCCGGACTGCGGGATGTTTGGAAAAACGTGTACTTAAAATACCACTCCATTGTGTGAGATCCCCAGGGGGAGTGCTTGGCAGRGTGATTGTTCATATGCATAGCCCTCATATTCATAGCCCAGCCTGCATTAGCATATCTGGCTCACTGTGCAGACATAAAACGCAGGTGAAGCACAACAAGGGTATTGTCACATTTTGTTGATCACACAAAGGGAGGCACGCACACTTTTCCTTCACTTCATCTGTCTCACACAGACACAGACCATCACGGGGTTCATGCCTAGCATACTTGGTCTACGTCCCAAATRAAACCCTATTRCCTATGTAGTGCACTAGTTTTGACCACATCCATATGGGCCCRGGTCAAAAGTAGTGCACTACATAGGACATAGGGTGGCATTTGGGATGCATACACTTTTAATTGCCTGGCTGCTAAAATGAATGCCGACCCATAATGTTTGTAGCGTCTCGTTAGCTGTTCTATTGTATCATGTTTGTCTCTTTATTTAGATACGGTGTTGCTGTTGTTCGTTTGTTGAATATACATTTGAGGCAAACAATGGAAACACAAGTCTACATCATTCTGCTGCATGTCTTGATGTTTGTGTGCTGTAGATGCACAACATGCAAGTCTTTATGGTGGACTTCAGACAATACAATAAAAACTATACATACAATCACCATTAAGGATGTGCACTGTCCATTCGTGTACTCTAAAAGCGCAAAATGCTAGAGTCAATAGACACCATAGATACTA